>NC_134358.1:450162266-450343770 GCF_048569485.1 Anomaloglossus baeobatrachus
ATATATATATATATATATACGGTATATATATATATATATATATATATATATATATATATATATATATATATATATATATATATATATATATATATATAAAAGAAGGGGAGGAACACAGGAAGAAAGCAGGGAATATATAAATTAAAAAAAGGGAATATATAAAGTAAAGAAAGACATATATGTGTGTATATATATATATATATATGTATGTCTTGTTTTAATTTATATATTCCCTGAATCCTTCCTTTGTTCCTTCTCTTCTTTTTATTCTTTCTATCTTCATTTTTGTTTCTTTTCCTTCTTTCTTTCCTTATTTTCTTCCTTCTCTCTTCTTTCTTTCTTGTGGATTATTTAATATATCTTTCATGACAATTCTTTATAAATCGTATCTGTCTATTTAAATGAATCAAGTATTTGTTGATCGGAATAATCTACATTGCCCATTTATCTATTTATCTTTCTTTGTATGTTCTATATTTCCATCATTTTTTCTTTAACCATCCAAAGTCGCTCGTTTATATTTTGAATATTTGTTGAGATTAAAAAAAAAAAGTAATAATTTAATAAGTAAATATACAATAAGAACACGATGTGAGGATTGTACAGTTGTTGTGAGGACAGTTTCCATGAAGCAGGGGGCAGCGTCTCCTGGTCCGCACTATGCCGGATGAGCAGTGTGTGCCCCGGACTGTGCGGTCTCTCATGCTCCTTTCTCCTTCCAGGTAACAAGGTGTATGTGCACCCCGAGTCTCCCAACACCGGGGCACACTGGATGAGGCAGGAGATCTCATTTGGGAAACTAAAGCTCACCAACAACAAAGGAGCGAATAACAACAACACACAGGTAACGGGAGCGATACCATGGACAGCGAAAAGCTGGATACATGGAGCGGCACAGCACACCGCACAGCTCAGCAATAGGGATCTGTGTAATAGGGATTTCATACAGTATAAAAAGTAGAGCAGATAGATAAATAGATCTTTTTTTGTTTGATGCTTCTTGCTGGCATTGTGTTGGCGTGAACTTCTGAAGTGTTACCCTACTGCACCTTCTCCACTTCTGATTCAGCCACCAGCTCACACCTTTTCAAAGGTCTTTTATTTACTTTTGGCACCCACCTTTCCCCCACAACCTCTACCTCTGCTTGTTTCACCTCCGCTCTTTACCAGTCATTTCTACATATGCTTGTTTTTGCCACCCACTCTGTGCCTAGGCTCACAACGATATCCATCTCCACCCCACCCCCCCATTCTCTAGGTAATCTCTACCTGGCAGCTGCAGTCTCCCTCCGACAGCCCCTCTGCCTACCGGTGCCTGTCTATCAGCACTCATGTTGCTGACTACAAGACTCCCTTTTAACAAACACTATCAATGATTGTTATCTACCTGCACCCCTGCTATCAAACGTCTATCCTGCTAGAGATTTCTCTACTAATTTCTAATGTTGTCAAAATACTTTCTCAGTAGATGATATGTGATTGATAGATATATAGAAAAAAAATTATATGGTTCCTAAAAAAAAATATAAAGATCATAGCTAAGCATAAAAAGGATGGACAGAAAAAAAGAGCGAGTGCAGACAGAAAGAGGGTAAAAGGATAGCTTTCTATATATTTTTAATTATATAGAACCAACATATTACGCAGCACCTTACAATTCAGTGGTGACATGTACAGACAATAAAGACAATACAAAGCAACATTATCTCAGTAGATAGACAGACAGAAAGATAATAGAGAGATAAATGTACATATATATATATATATATATATATATATATACATATATATTTATATAAACTCCCAACAAATATATAGCAGGAAATAATATATTGATAACAAGGTAACTATGGAGCCTTTTGCTGATAGATAAATAAAGGGATAGCTAGATTGTATGTGTATATATTAGAATGTACATGTATAGATACTATAGATAATATATAGATAGATAAATAGATCGCCTTTGTTCAAAGTGTAACCTACCTCTCTTTCCCATTCTTAGATGATAGTTCTGCAATCTCTGCACAAGTACCAACCTCGTCTCCATATTGTGGAAGTGACTGAAGATGGAGTAGAAGACCTTAATGACTCTGCCAAGACTCAGACTTTTACTTTCCCAGAGACTCAGTTTATCGCTGTCACAGCCTACCAGAATACCGATGTAAGTGCAGGAATTATGTTAATGCCCTACAATGTAGGGATAGGGTGTAATGATCAATAACACTAATAGAATTTTCCTCTATAGATAACACAGTTGAAGATTGATCACAACCCATTTGCAAAAGGCTTCAGAGACAACTATGACTCGTAAGTAGTAGAATATATTTATTTTTTTAAGTCAAGACACTTTAGATCTATCTCGTGCCCCTCTCGTGTCATTTCACACCCTGGCACATGTCTAGATGGCCTCCATGAACATGTCATAGTCACACATGGCTCTTATTCTTTTTGTAGCATGTACACGGCTTCAGAAAGCGACCGATTAACTCCATCTCCTGCGGATTCTCCTAGATCCCACCAGATAGTGCCCGGTGCCAGGTACAGCGTCCAGCCTTTCTTCCAGGAACAATTTGTCAACAACCTGCCCCCCACCAGGTACTACAGCGGGGAGAGGACTGTACCCCAGACAAGTGGTCTCCTTTCTCCACAGGGCAACGAAGAAGTGGCCAGCGTACCCCCACAAAGGTGGTTTGTAACTCCAGTTCAACAAGCTGCTGCTAACAAATTGGACATGGGTCCTTATGACACAGACTATTCTTCTAGCTCTCTTCTTACTTATGGCATAAAGTCTCTGCCTATCCAAACCTCACACCCCATGGCATATTATCCAGATGCTGCATTTGCCTCTATGACAAGCTGGGGAAGCAGAAGTTCTCCATATCAGAGGAAAATGAGCACAGGTCTACCTTGGTCCTCAAGATCAAGTCCATCAGGGTTCCCTGAAGATATTCTAAGTAAAGACAAAGTCAAGGAAGAAATGAGCTCTTCATGGGTGGAGACACCTCCTTCAATAAAGTCTTTGGACTCAAATGACTCTGGTGTATATACAGGAGCATGCAAAAGAAGAAGACTATCTCCCAGCACTTCAAGCAATGAAAACTCCCCCCCAATAAAGTGTGAGGACATTGCCAGTGAAGACTATAAAGATGCCTCAAAGGGTTTAGGCTACTATTCTTTTTACGCTAGTTCATAGATGAATACATGTATAATAATAGATGTAAAGGGTGTAAGTGACTAAAGTGACTATACAACACAGGATGGATCATAGCATTAAATGCCAAAAAGTGTGGCTTTGACTTTCATCCTAGGAACACAATGGAAATAAGAACTTGTGTCTGAGTTTCCTAGGCTGATGGTGCCAAAACCTCTGATGACTGCTGCAAGCTCCAACCTGTCACATCCTGAACTCTAAAGTTGACAGTATTTGGTTTATTCTTAAGTGGAAAAATCTACTTGACTTTCTATATTTCTTTTTTTCTTTCTTTTAAATATGATTAATTTATAAGGAGAGACCTTTGTACAAATTGTGTAGATACCCCTTTGCAAATTGTGGAGTTTAATATATTGTATGCATCTATGGTGTCTATGTTTTTATTGATCATGATGAATACATTTTCCCTGCACTTTTCTGTTGTAAAATTTGTATTGGTAGTACAGAAATCTATCCATAAAATATAGATCCCAAGGCAGGATGTATTTCCACCACGTTTTGGAAATGGTTCAAATAAAAGAAATATTGTAAAAATGTAAAATTAATTATTGAACTGGATAATATTGTGAGTTTAATCCTTTTCTGTATATAGTGCTTGGTCATTTTTAATAAATGTCTTACCTCTGGGATATTTTATTTATTTGATTTTACTCCATTTAGTTGGTCAAAATGGAAAAACAAAGTGGTGATAAATCAGTTATTGAAGACAGGGACTCCTATCATAAAGTTCATGGTCTCTCTTATTTAGATTTATAAATTTACATGTGTTTTATCTAAATATTATTGTTTTTAATTTTCTAAAATTATTTTAATTTTCTTTTAGGGAAAATACATTTTAACAAAATATCAAATAATCATAAATAAGTCATATTTTATGTATGTTGCAGGTAAAACAGTTATTTTTTTCAGAATAGAGACGAGGGGTATAAACAAGATACATAGGAATGGGATGGGAAAATGATTTGTTTAATTATCACCTCGTCCATGGGTTTTTCAGTTTTCATATGTTATTTCTCTAGATAGATAGAATAAAAAATGTGCCATAAAATTTTGAGCAAAAGAATAAAAAATGTGGAAGAAAGTTTTGAGAGATAGAAAGAATAAAAAATATGCAAAAAAGTTTTGAGAGAATGGTAGCTAGATAGAATAAAAAAAATGTGCAATACAGTTTAGATAGATAGATAAATAGATGCCAGAATAAAAAATGTGCAAGAAAGTTTTGAGAGAAAATTAGATAAATAGATAGATACATATATATTAGAATAATAGATGAGAGATATGGATAGTTAAGTAGATAGATAGATTAGAATAATTCATGATAGAGATTTGCACAAATCCAGAGAGATAGATAAAGATTTATGCATATATACACCATAAATAGGGATATCTAGAACATATTTCTTAGGGATTCTTTTATTATTATTATTATTACTATTATTATTGTAGATAATATATTTGAATACTTATTAATCGATCCACATGTTTACTTTTATTTTTTATTTTCTATGTATTTTTCTTTAATTACATTGCTATTTTCTGCTTCCACTGCCATGCACATACTATTGTATTATATACTTATACATTTACCAGCAATTTTTTTTAATTTAGAAATTTTTACTATAAATATTTACATGAAATGGAGAAAGTAAATTACAGCCCTGAGTTTTGGATTCAACATGAGCGGTAATGAAGGGGTTAAACAGCAGTGCAGCTTCCCTTTACTTTACATTTGGCTGTGTTTGTAGATGCAATTGGGGGGGATTGAAATGGAAGCCCCCCCGGAGTTCACTATCTGCTTTGCATAAACTTAGACAACTCTTGTTCTCTTGTAGGAAATGCAAACGGTAATGAGATTAAAGCGCTTGTGGTAAGAGAGAGGAAAGGCAGATTGTAGACACACACCTCTGTATACAGGAGCCCTTCTTATAGAGAGCACTGACACTGTATACAGCAGCATGCTGGGGACTCCTGCACATCAGGCTCCTTTATATTCCATTGATTCTAGAAGTAAAGTCATATTTCTTACTGAAATCTGCTCAGAAAATGATGCCCCTGGTGCAGAAGAAGAATTTTAATATAAACCGTGGAGAAGTTGTCCTGATCACACTGTTTAATAGAAACATAAGTGCTTGCCTGGCCCCAATTAACACCTTGTGATTATAAGGCATTCCTAAGCTGTGGTGTCAGACACCAAATTGTGAATAAATGTATCTAATTAATCCTCCTAGGATGACACTGATAAACAAGTCTATATTTAAAGGGAGACCGAGGCTGACTGTTTACTCTACTGATCAGAGGAGGTTAAGTAGCCTGCCTTTATAGAAGACTAGGGCTGTTTAACTAAGTACACAACTCTGTAGAGCCACACAGCCAGACCCTGCTACCACTAATTACACTGCAAGGGGCACAGCATTCACACTGGAGAGGGGGACTTTCTAATGGTAGATATTCCACACTAATCAATAGATAGATAAAAATGTAGAAAAATAGATGAAAGATAAATAGATGATAGATGGATAGATAGATATAAATAAATAGAAATCTAGATAGATAGATGATAGATAGAGATATAGATGATAGATAGATATAGATAAATAGAAATCTAGATAGATGGATGATAGATACAGAGATGATAAATAGTGATAGATAGATGAATAGATAGCTAGAGAGCAAGTTAGATGATAGAGTTAGATAGATAAATAGAAAAAGAATGATAGATATTATATAGATAGACAATAGATACATAGAGAGATTGATAGATAGATACATGAAAGATATATAGATATATAGATAGATTGAAAACAAAAAAAGCAACAGCAAAATAAGGGAAAATCGGGTGCAAGGCTTCATAAATAATTGTTCAGTTGCAAAATGAAAAAGCAGTCAGCACTCTAATTGATGCAAAAAAAAAAGTGGACTTTAAGGTTACAATGAACCTTTCTCAAGTCTTCTCCCCTTCTAGAGATTTCTCCACTAATCTCCACAATCTATCACCTCCTGCTGATTATAAATCAAATGTATAGGGTTTATAGTCACTTTAATTGTTGTCAAAATACTTTCTCAGTATATAGACAGATAGATAGATAAGGGATAGATAGCTAGATAGATATAGGAATAGATAGATAGATATATATAGATAGATAGATAGATAGAGGGATAGATAGATAGATAGATAGATATAGGGATAGATGGATAGATAGATAGATATAGATAGATAGAGGGATAGATAGATAGATAGATAGATGGATAGATAGATGGATAGATAGATAGATAGATAGATAGAGGGATAGATGGATAGATAGATAGAGGGATAGATAGATAGATGGATAGATAGATAGATAATAGATAGAGGGATAGATAGATAGAGAGATAGCTAGATAGATAGATAGAGGGATAGATAGATAGAGGAATAGATAGATAGATAGATAGATAGATAGATATGGTCCCTAGAAAAAAAGTAAAGATGATTGCTAGATATAAAAAGGATGCACAGAGAAAAAGAGTTTGTGCAGAGAGAGAGGGATAGCTTTTTATATAATTTAATTTACCTAGCACCAACATATTCCGCAGCACCTTACAATTGATTGGTGACATGTACAGACAATAAAGACAATAGAAAGTAACACATAGTTCAACAGTTACAGGAGGAGTGAGGGCCCTGCTCGTAAGCTTACAATCTATAAACAAATGGGGGGGATGATATATAGATATATACATATAATAGGGGAACGCACATCATTTCTGGATATATAGTAGATACGTTTGTAAAGCTATGCTAGAAACTTATTAATGACAGTAAGTAAAATAATCTAAATAATAAATAGTACAAAATTTTAGAATTTGCAGACAACCATGGAATAGAAACAGTAAATAGCATCCTGATAAGATGATGTCACTATAAATGATAAATAAGTAATGAATATTATAGGTGTCAGGAGGTTATCACGTATATCTCCCGATATCAGAAGTACATTAAAAAAAAGAAAGCAAGAAGGAAAATTAGAGACGAGTATGTAAGTGGGGGATTTATGTATAGTTATTTATTGATTCATTGATTTACTCTGAGGGAAAGTTCGGCTCCAGCAGAGTCCATGGCCAAAATGCGACCTAAACCGCTGTATTCCTGAGGGGTTACATCCTTGACACAGAAATCATTTTGATTAAATTATGTTTGTTAAATGGGTCACCTAAGGTCACGCCCACACCTTGAGTATCTGGTGAGTTTTTCAGTTCAGGATTTCTAAGCCAAAAACAGGATTGGGGAAAAATGCAGAAGTGGTGCCCGCGTTTCTATTATACTTGTAAAAAAATCCCCAAATGCTCAATGTTGAATGTGGCCTTACAATAAGGTGACCACAGAATATACCACTTCTGGTACCACCGGAGATTAACTTTAATTTGTCATCCCAGTTGTTGTTAACTGTGACTACACTGACATGGTCCATTACCTGAGTTTTTTGATTCATAGTCATGTATGAAGCAGGTAGCTCAGTATAGGAGCCCTTGTGGTCAGGCCATGTATGCCTTTCCGAGAACTGACCATGTTTCACAGATGTGTGACATTGGCCTTACTGATAATCTGAAATAAAAGACTTTACCTGAACACAGTATTTACAGTGGGGCCTCCAACCACACAACCCTTTAATGTCTATCTATAAATAATGCAAATTATGCAATACATTGTGAACTTGTGCTGCATTCAGTCTGACCTGACAGATTTCAGCACAGTTTTAAGTGTCTGCTTTCACTTTGTCAGTGGATAGAAATGACTGTCGGTAATGTTACTATTTCCTCTCATTATACTGGTTGTAGAAAGGAACACTGAAATGGTTTCAGTCTAAAAATGTTAAACCAAACTGAATTTTACAGTGTAAGTAAACTCTATCATTTTTAGATATTGTATTAAACTACAGGCAGAAGCACTCAGCTCATCTATGACCATACACACAGATGAGTACAGACTAGTGATGGGTGCACCCAAACTGCAAAAGTTCAAAGGTATCTGCATGCTGGACCTCATTGTTGATCCAGAGCCGACACTGGGTAAATTAAAAGAAGAAAAAAAAAAGGAAAAATAAAAAAAAATAAGAATGAAGCAAGCGCTTCATACTTACGGAGACTGCAGCCCGGCTATAGACTGCTCCCGCAGCCTCTTCTTCGCTTCCTGGGCCGGTCATTATTGCTTTTGCATATGCACTAATTTCCCACCCACCGTTCCTCCTGACATCTGTGATTGATTGCAGTCAGACGCTCCCCTCAGCCTGTGTGACAGCAATCACAGGTACTGTCTGCGGGTCGGTATTGTGGTAAAAAATAAATAATTAAATAAAATATTTGAAGTAGGATCCCCTCGTATTATGATACCCAGCACATATAAATCATACAGCTACAGGTTGCAGCCCCCAGCCGTGCGCTTATATGGCTGTGTATCAAAATAAAAGGAACCACATGCAGCTTTTTCTTCTAAATTATTTAATCCAATTCAAAAAATGGCATGCAGTCTCCCCCAATTTTGATACCCAGCCATGATAAAGCCCAAGAGCTGGGAGCTGGTATTCTCAGGCTGGGGAGACCCATGCTTATTGGGCCTCCCCCAGCCTAAAAATAGCTGCCTGCAGCTTCCCAGGATTTTTGCTTACCCGGCCCTTCCCGATTGCCCTGGTGCAGTGGAAATCGGGGTAATAAAGGGTTAATAACATCCCAGAGCTGCCACTAAGCTTTAGATTAGTAATGGTAGGAGACTATAATACAAATAATAAATAAATAAACACAAACATTGAAAAAATCCTTTATTTGAAATAAAATACAAAAAACACTCTCTTTCACTTATTTATTAACCCCCAAAACACCCCTGCAGGTCTGACGTAATCCACACGAGGTCCCATGTCGATTAATTTCTGCTACAAGCTACAAATCTGAAGTCACAGAGCAAGATCATGTAATTTTACCGAAGGCTGTGAAGTTCAGGCAGAGAATGAATGAGCCACAGTGATCAGCGATGACGTCACTCAAGTTATTTGCAGTCACAGCAGAAGGTTCCCATGGTCCTCCACCTGTGACCGCAGGTAACCTGATCTCAGGTGACCTCAGTATACTCACAGACTTGCATCTCCTGGCACAAAACCGTGTTTTTTTGTCAAGAAATGCAGAGTTGGTGCTGAAATGTTTACACCATATTCCTGCACCCATTTTACACCTCCGGGCAAAAAAAAATTGCATCATACCTCATGTGGTTTTGATGTGTTTTGACACCATTTCGGTGTTGTTTTCTGCCAGGAGGTGCAAATTTTCAGCACCAAATTTGCACCTCCTGGCAGAAAAAAAGCGTTTTTGTTTCTTGCATTTTTGGTTCAAGAGATGCAAATTTGGTGATGAAATTTTTATACCATGTTCATGCACCCAAACTACACCTCCTGGCAAAAAAAACAAATCAAAACCTCATGAGGTATGATGCTGCCGTGATGTGATTTTTTTTGTCAGGAGGTGTAGAATGGGTGCAGGAATATGGTGTAAACATTTCAGCACCAAATCTGTATCTCATGGCAAACAAACCCACGGTTTTCTGCCAAGAGATGCAGGTGAGTTCACTAAGTTTAATGATGTCACCTCAGGTCCTCTGAGGTCAGGTTACCTGTGGTCACAAGTGGAGTACTACAGCTGCAACCGCAACTAACCTGAGTGACATCACCGCTAATAGTGCAACTCATTCATTCTCTGCCTGGAGCCCACAGCAGGCGGTCATGTTCCATGATCGTGCACTGTCAGTTCAGATGTAGCATTGCTGAATCAGCGTGGGACCTCGTGTGGATTACATCGGACCTGCAGGGGTGCTTTTGGGGTCAATGAAGTGGTGAAAGAGGGTGTTTCTTGTATTTTATTCCAAATAAAGGATTTTCTCTGCGTTTGTATTTATTTACTTTCACTTACCAATTAGTAATGGGGGGTCTCATAGATGCCTATGCATAATCTACGGCTTAGTGGCAGCTGTGGGCTGCTATTAACCTCTTACATTACCCTGATTGCTACCGCACAAAGGCAATCGGGAAGAGTCGGGTAAAGCGCCGGGATTGTCACATCTAATGGATGCGACAATCCCGAGCAGCTTCAAACTGCTATTTTTAGTCTGGGTGTCGGCCCAATAACCATGGGCCTCCCCAGTCTGAGAATAGCAGTCCCCAGATGTCAGGCTTTACCTTGGCTGGGTATTAAAATTGGGGGACCGCACGCCTTTTTTTAAAATTATTTACTTAAATAATTTAAAAAAAGTCACATGCTGTTCCTCTTAGTTTGATACATAGCCAAAATAAGCACACGCCTGGGGGCTGCAGCCTGTAGCCGTATGCCTTATCTGTGCTGGATATCAAAATATGGGGCGACCCTACCCCAAATATGTTATTTATTTATTTTTATATCACGATAGATGCACACAGTGCCTGTGATTGGAAGCATCAGAAATGCTGTCACTCAGTGTGGGGACGCGTCTGAATGCAACGAATCACAGGCGCCGGGGGGCGGGGAAAGCAGTGCATATAGAATGAACATAATGTGTGGCCTAGAAAATGAATTTGCTGCCTGGAAGCAGCATACAGTCTTGCCGGAGCCTCAGTAAGTGCAGCGCGCTTGCGCCTATCCCCCTATCCCTTCTGCCACCATTTTTATTCGCAGGATTCTGGTCCCCATAAACTTATATGGGGATCGGATCCTGACTCGGAAATGGTTATCTACAAGTCTGCTCATCACTAGTACAGACCCATAGACTTGCTATTAAGGCCATATAGAGCTTTTGTCTCTGCCCTTTGGTTTAGCTGAGTACTTGGAGGTAGGGATGAGCGGATCTGTGGAATTTCCGTTCGCCATGTTCAACTTTAGCTAAAAATTCTGTTCGGGGCCCAGACCTGACCCTGGACCTCAAAAAGCATACAATGTAGACCCAATAGCATACAGTGTAGACCCAAACTTCTGTGCTATATAATACCTTTAAAATGGTTGTAGTAAGGGCTAGGAGCTTCCAATTGGGAGCAATTGCCCTGCAAACAAATGTGGATAGGGAATAAATACAAAAAAATGATGTGAGGTCCCGCCTATTTTTGATAACCATCACACGTAAAGCAGACAACTGTGGGCTGCATACCTCAGCTGTATGCTTTCCCTTGGCTGGTTATCAAAAATAGAGGGATCCCATGGTGGGTTTTAAATTATTTAAATAAATAATTAGCCAAGGTAAAGCAGACAGCTGGGGGCTGGTATTTTCAGGCTGGATAGGCCCATTGTTATTTGTCCCTTCACTTGCTATCAATGAAAAAAATTGTTGGTACCCCTCAATTAATGAAAGAAAAACCCACAATGGTCAAAAAAATAACTTGAATCTGACAAAAGTAATACTAAATAAAAAAAATCTATGAAAATGAACAAATTCATGTCAGACATTCAGAATTAAAAAAAGGAAAAACTCATGAAACAGGCCTGGACAGAAATGATGGTACCCCTGAAAATAATGTGACAAAAGGGACATGTTAATTCAAGGTGTGTCCACTAATTAGCATCACGGGTGACTACAATCTTGTAATCAGTCAGTGGACCTGTATATAGGGCTACAGATACTCACTGTGCTGTTTGGTGACATGGTGTGTACCACACTCAACATGGACCAGAAGAAGCAAATGAAAGTGTTGTCTCAGGAGATTATAAAGAATATTATAGAAAAGTATGTTAAAGGTAAATTTATAAGACCATCTCCAAGCAGCTTGATGTTCCTGTGACTACAGTTGCACATATTCAGAAATTGAAGATCCATTGGACTGTAGCCAACCTTCTTGGACGTGGCTGCAGGAGGTTAATGGATGAAAAATCTAAGAGACGGAGAATGCAAATGGTAACAAAAGAGCCCAGAAAAACTTCTAAAGAGATTAAAGGTCAACTTCAAGCTCAAGGAACATCCGTGTCAGATCACACCATCTGTTGTTGTTTGAGCCAAAGTGGACTTCATGGGAGATGACCAAGAAGACCACCATTGTTAAAAAAAATCCTAGAAAAAGCCAGACTGGAATTTGCCAAACTACATGTTGACAAGCCACAAAGCTTCTTGGAGAATGTCCTATGGACAGATGAGACAAAAATGGAACTTTTTGGCAAGGCCCATCAGCTCTATGTTCACAGATGGAAAAATGAAGCATATCAAGAAAAGAACACTGTCCCTACTGGGAAACATGGAGGAGACTCTGTTATGTTCTGGGGCTGCTTTGTTGCAGCTGGCACAGGGGTTTTTTAATCTGAGCAGGGTACAATGAAATCTCAAGACCATCAACGGATTCTAGTGAGATATGTGCCGCCCAGTGTCAGAAAGCTTGGTCTCAGTAACAGGACATTAGTCTTGCAACAGGATAATGACCCAAAACACATGGCTAAAAACACCCAAGAATCAGAATCGCTAAGAGGAAAGCATTGGACAATTCTGAAGTGGCTTTCTATGAGCACTGACCTAAATCCTATTGAGGTCAAAAGGAGGATTGGATCCAGCATCAAAAAATCCACCGATTAAAATATTCAAGTTTATTAGAAAATGCATATAAAATATAGCCGAGGGATGGGGCAAAGTGCACTAAACACCTTACGCGTTTCGGACAATGAGTAAAAGCAGTCCTTAGTCATTTTGACTACTATTGACTACAGCCTGGCCCACTTGGCGGATCACAAGCACTCCTAGCCCTGCAGCACAGTGATTCATGGTAAGCTGGAGTGCTTTCTATTTTCTAAATCCTATTGAGCATCTTTGGAAAGAGCTGAAACATGCCATCTGGAAAAGGCAACCTTCAAACACGAGACAACTGGAACAGATTGCTCTTGAGGAGTGGGCCAAAATACATGTCATGAGGTGCAGAAGTCTCATTGACAGTTACAGGAATCGTTTGATTGCAGTGAGTGCCTCAAAAGGTGGTGCAACAAAATATTAAGTTAAGGGTACCATCATTTCTGTCCAGGCCTATTTCATTAGTTTTATTTTTTTTTAATTCTGTGGAAGCATGGCTGAAAAGCAATGTGTGACTTTCATTTGTTCATTTTCATAGATCTTTAATTTATTATTAGTTATTTCTGTGACCATTGTGTTTTTTTATTTCATTAAACGAGGGGTACAAACAATTTTGACCATGTGTGTATATGACAAATTACTTTTATTATATGCTAAAAAACGTACAAAAAATTGTGCACCAAATTCATGCACATATACCAATATGTGAATTTATAATAACTTACACATATTTACAACTGGCGGTACGTTCCCTAGACATCATTCTCCCTAATAGGACCTACCTACCAACAGAGGTATTAAAACGTCCTAATGTACAGTGGTGCCCCCGCTCAACGTCGGCTCTCCCTATTAAATCCTAGGGTATATGCCAAATGATGATGGAACCGACTTATTAGGGAGAGTTACATCTAAGGAACAGTACCCCTAGTTCCATATATGTGTACGCTTTTACGGATTCACGCTTTAGTGTTTGTTCATGAATTTGGTGCTCAATTTTTGTATTTTTTTTAGCATATAAAAAAGTAATTTGTAATATATAGGTAGTGTTTTATTTCTGTGTTATTGTGCCCCTCACAGCTTAAAAATGGTAAGCTGCAGCCATCCCAAAAGCGGCACATCAATTAGCCAATTTTGGAGCTCTTTCCAATTGCCCTGGCACGGTGTCAATAAGGGTAAAACTTTTGGGGTTGAGGTCAGTTATGATTTGACAGGCTTCAATGGTCTTGATGGAGGGTGTGGTGGAGTCAGTTGCTACAGATTCATGAAGAGGTAAACTATCTGTGCGCCACCACAAGTCTCTGACTGGTGTAAGATTTCTAGTGCAAGTAACTCCTCAGCTCATAAATTAGATGAGCTATGGTGCCACACCCCGTCACATCCAGATCTTGCCTGATCTCTATCCAGTTCAGCCCATTTTGTCATAGCTGAGAGAAGATGGCATGCAAAGATTAACAATTGCAAAATAAAATTTTTGCCCAAATTTCCAAAACAATTTACACCAAAATTCTGCAAAAATAGGTTTTATGACTCATGGCATAAGGCTAACAGAGTTGGGTTATTAGTAACAGAGATATTAATGTTGAAGCTGCTTTTGCAAAAGTGTCAACAATTGCTATAGCCATTCTGATTGTCACTTTTGAATCACCTTCTCAGAAACAGACAATCAGTTGTCATTTTGGTAAGAATAATGGAAAGACAGTTACACCATAAATTGCTGAAAGGCTAATCTAAAAGTAACAAGTGGGTGTAAAAGTGGAAATCCTTATGCTGGGAATTTTTGTGTAATCCAGCAGTAATCTCATGTCTAAAAGTGGCCATACAGCTAAGCCAAACAGGAATATGTCCAAAATATAGAGCGGGAAGTAATCTAATGTCAGACACCTCTAACGGTAGCTTATTTTTCATAGGGAGTAAACAATTGTTCTTGCTTCTCCCCACATCATTGGTCAGAGAAGAGTTGGGAGAACACCATAAAAAATTCTCTGGAATTGCCTAATTTTGCTTCTATGTGTATTAGTAGTTTTAAGCTACATTCATATACCAGTGCCAAATGTCTGTTGTTCAATTTTTTATTTATCAGATGCATAGAGTTGAATGGATCTATTAACACATTTGTGAAATTCATGGGTGAACTCTGTGAAACTTAGGGGTACTTTGCACGCTGCGACATCGCTAGCCGATGATATCAATGCCGAGCGCGATAGTACCCGCCCCTGTCGCACATGCGATATCTTGTGATAGCTGCCGTAGCGAACATTATCGCTACGGCAGCTTCACATGCACTTACCTGTCCTGCGACGTTGCTCTGGCCGGCGACCCGCCTCCTTCCTAAGGGGGTGGGTCGTGCGGCGTCACAGCGACGTCACACGGCATGCAGCCAATAGAAGCGGAGGGGCAGAGATGAGCAGGATGTAAACATCCCGCCCACCTCCTTCCTTCCACATAGCCGGTGGAGGCAGGTAAGGAGATGTTCCTCACTCCTGCGGCTTCACACACAGCGATGTGTACTGCCGCAGGAATGAGGAACAACATCGTATCTCCTTTTGGTGCGACATTATGGAAATGTCCGACACTGCACAGATCACCAATTTTCGACGCTTTTGCGATCGTTTATCGGTGCATCTAGGCTTTACACGTTGCGACGTCGTTACTAGCGCCAGATGTGTGGCACTTTCGATTTGACCCCGACGATATCGCAGTAGCGATGTCGCAACGTGCAAAGTACCCCTTAGAGCAAATCTCAGGCTCAACCATATCAGTCAATGGGGATTTGTGAAACATGGATGCAAATTGGAATACTTCCAATTTACTTCCATTTTTCTTCTTTGTCTCACTGATCCTTTGATTTGAGATCAATTTGAATATAATCTGAATAAAATGCAACACGGGTGGAACTATGATGACACCTATTAAAAAATGGTCCATTTCTTATACATAGTAAAATTAACATGAATGTGAATGTAGGCTATATCCCCCCATAAATATTAGACTATGTTGGCTGAACCCATTGATATCGTCAGGTTTGGACGTTAATCCAATGAACTTAGGGGCCCTGGACACATGTTTGATGGGTTTTTTAAGGATATGGATGTCTGATTTCGGACTGTCGATTCTTTTGTTCTCCCTGGGAAAAGCTGAACACAGTAGAACTTGGAAGTGCATCTTCCATTCTAAAAATAAATATCAAATAGAAACTAGACGGACCCCATACTGTATATGTGACGCCCTGGACTATTCAGGTCATCACAGGGTTCTGCACAATTTTTCTCTCACCATGCAGGGCTCAACCCCCATGGTTCTGGGAACCCAACCTGCAGTGCTGCCTCCACCAGCATTCACAAATCCTAGATACATCTTTCACCACACCTGTCAGGCACACCAGTGGGCTGCTTAAGCTGGAATATGGCCGCCCACCTAGGGGTCATGCAGGGATGTGGCAGGTGTCAAGTCAGTTCAGTGGTAGCCCTCGACCTGTGAGGAGCTCAGAGGAAGCTGGGAGTTGTAGCTCTCAGGGGAAAGAAAACTAGGTCGCAGACAGTGATCTGGACCTAGAGGAGTCAGACCCCTTGTCACAGGGGATTGAGGATAGGTGCATGGGACCTGTCTTGCAACCCGGCAATTAACCTGCAGAGGAAAGGGTCTCTATGGATTTGTGATGCCCTGGACTAGCCAGGTAGTCACAGATAGCGCCCCGCACAACACCAGTCCCACACAAGGTAACACCAGCCAAACAACATAAACCTTAGTCACCTCCCTCAGTGCTTAACACTAGAACTACTGGACTCGTGACACCTATATAGAAATACATAGTGCAAAGTAGTCAAAATGACTACCTCAGTAGTTCTAGTGTTAATGGACACACCAGGGGGTGGAGACAGGTGGTTGACCACGCCCACCAAGGAGTTCAGAGGGCCTGAGGCAGGAAACAAGCCAGTTGTCAGTCAGGCAGATTAGTGACAGGAGTGAAAGAGAGTGGAAGCAGGCCTGTGTAGCAGGTCTGCAGGAGTCTGACAGGTGCCGGGGTCGGAGCCCTGGTACCTTGGCTAGGATGCAGACAGTGGCCTAGCCTGCAGGATCCGGGAAGACGGCTCGGTGGAACCGTGATGGACCAGGACAGGGTAGTGGCCCGCCGGTACCGACCCTGGGAACCGACTGGAAACCGGAGCACACAGGGGGGTACTCGTACCCTGAAACGAGTTCCAGAATCCACTGGACTGAGTTCATTTACTGATTGCGGTCTGGACTATAGGTCCTTTCCCACCCAAGTCCCGACTGAAGACAACAGCCCACCGAGGGGGATAGAAAGCCATCGCACAGGCAGAGAGATCCCACAGGCCAGTGTCTGCGGGCACACGGGCTTAACTGACATACATACAGCCGGGGAGCGGACTCCTGTCGCTGAAGCGCAGGCAGTCTACACATACACTACACGGTGCAGGAGAAAGGCAAAGACCACCGAACCGGGTGGGGGACCAGACGCAGCTGGCTGCGGGCACCGACCACCATCAACTTTGTTTACCAGAGACTTGTGTGTGTCAATAACAGTGAGTACAACAGTGCCATCCGGCCGCGCACCGCCCTGCACCACCCAGCTCTCCCCAATGGGTCCCGGGCCATCATCCCTGCCCACGGAGGAGTTAACATCTTGCTGCATAACCATCTCCCCCCGAGTGCCCTGTAACTGCAGCGGTGGTGTCTACACCTTCACCACATCCCGTGGGTGGCGTCACGAACTCAAACACGGCTCCGGCCGTACACCTACCTACCACCCCCCTATGTAGTGCCACATCCTTTCAGAGCGAAGTGACCCCGGGTCCGGAGGTGCTCGAGCCACCCACCAACAAGCCCGGATCCGAGTGGCTCGGCTGCAGCCGAGCGCAGGGTGGTACAGATTGTTCCCACAAAGCTCAGATATCGGGGGCACTAGCGCAATGAGGGGGATAGGGCTTTCCAAACAAGCGGTCCACTGAAATCCCAAGCGTGAGCTCCTGAGAGCAAGCTCTTCTACTTAGCCATAGTGGGGAGCGGGGCCCGGAAAGCTCCAAGCTGAGGGACCACAAAGGACACATTAAAACTACTGTGCCAGGAGGCAGGCCACAGACAACCAGGCAGTACTGCAGGGGACGGGACCCGGACGAGCTCCCCCAAGAGGGCAGCGGCACCCAGAGACTTGGTTTACCCTGTTGTCAGGGTCTGCTTTATTGCTGAGTGATTACCTGATTAACCCCTGCAACCAGTGAGCATGCGCTCCCCCTGCAATCCATCCCACCATCCGGGGTCTAGGGGCCTTTCCCTACCCGTGAAGGGTAACGTCATCTAGCTGCCCCACTCCATCACCCTGGGTACTCCCAACGGCAGCGGCGGTACTCCCTATTACCGCAAACCACGGGTGGCGTTAAAAACTATATATATCTCCCCTGTAAATATCCCCCTTCTTTACTGGGGTTTGACCCAGGGTCCGGAGACCCTTGAGTAGTGACGTCCGGATCCAAGGGGGCGGTACATATATATCAAAGAGATTCTTCTGCGTCTGTTTGAAGAAAAAAAAAGAGCACAGGACGGTAAGGGTAAGTTCACACAGTGCGTTTTTCGTGGCGTTTTTGCGCAGTTTACGGGTGCGTTTTTGCTCAGAAAACTGCATGACTTTGCTTCTCCAGCAAAGTCTATGAGTTTTCATTTTTGCTGTCTGCACACAGCGATTTTTTTCAGCTGCGTTTTTGTGGTGCCACAAAAACGCAGCATGTCAATTATTCCCGCGTTTTTCACTGCGCTTTTCATCCATTGAGTGCAATGGGATGTTGAAAGACGCAATGAGAAACGCAAATAGCTGCGTTTTGGTGCGTTTCTAAGACCAAAAACGCAGCTATAAACGCAGGAGGGGGGTAGTAAAGTGACATGTACAGGAAGAGGATTCCTTCTGTCAGTAAACACAGAAGCGTGAATCCTCCCGGTACCGTCACCGCCACGTCCACCTCCAGTCCTGTGCATGTATGCTGCCGTGCGGCGCCATGTCTGGGCAGGAGATGACAGCGTCTGCGAAATCAAAAGTGAACAGTAGAAAAAAAAAAAAAGTTATACTAACCTGTCTGCAGCCTCCCGGTGCCATGCCCACTCCCATCTCCTCTCACGGTATCGCCGCTCCGGCTGTGTGCAGATGGCCGGGACACCTCCGACAGATGCAGGACCTGGCGATGGATCACCTGATGCAGTCACCTGACGCATCAGGTGATCGTAAGTATCGCGGTGACGCGGGCGCCCGGCCAGTTTAAGCTATCAGCGGATGCGTCAAGGGACTTCATCCCTGATTACCGGCAGCTGCTGCAGTGATCGGACAGGATCAGACTCTCGCCCCATCGCTCCAGGAGCTGCCGGTAATCAGCACATAAGTGAGGTTTTTTTTTTTTGCACCGATGCACGTGCTGATTGTATAAACGGCTTTTATACAAGCAGCTGATGTGTGATGTGCTTTCCAGCAAACCGATCAGATGATATTGGATCCGGATTGGACGGCGCGGGACCCTTGACCCAGGATTACTGCGGAGGGGGGTTCTTTATTTCAATAAAGATGGAGTCACTAATTGTGTTGTGTTTTATTTCTAATAAAAATATTTTTCTGTGTTGTGTTTTTTTTTATCTTTACTAGAAATTCATGGTGCCATGTCTAATATTGGCGTGACACCATGAATTTCGGGCTTAGGGCCAGCTATACAGCTAGCCCTAACCCCATTATTACCCAGCGAGCCACCCGGCATCAGGGCAGCTGGAAGAGTTGGATACAGCGCCAGAAGATGGCGCTTCTATGAAAGTGCCATTTTCTGGGGTGGCTGCGGGACTGCAATTCACAGCAGGGGTGCCCAGAAAGCATGGGCACCCTGCACTGTGGATTCCAATCCCCAGCTGCCTAGTTGTACCTGGCTGGACTCAAAAATTGGGCGAAGCTCACGTCATTTTTTTTTAAAATGATTTCATGAAATTCATGAAATAATTTAAAAAAAGGGGCTTCCCTATATTTTTGGTTCCCAGCCGGGTACAAATAGGCAGCTGGGGGTTGGGGGCAGACCGTACCTGTCTGCTGTACCCGGCTAGCATACAAAAATATGGCGAAGCCCACGTCATTTTTTTTGTTTGGGGGGCAAAGAAATCCTGCATACAGTCCTGGAAGGAGGATGCTGAGCCTTGTAGTTCGACAGCTGCTGTCTGCTCTCCTGCATACACTATTGGATGGAGGATGCTGAGCCTTGTAGTTCGACAGCTGCTGTCTGCTCTCCTGCATACACTATTGGATGGAGGATGCTGAGCCTTGTAGGTCTGCTCCCCCTGACTCTCCCTCAAGCATACAGTTCTGGATGGAGCATGCTGAGCCTTGTAGTTCTGCAGCTGCTGTCTGCTCTCCTGCATACACTATTGGATGGAGTATGCTGAGCCTTGTAGTTCTGCAGCTGTCTGCTCTTCTGCATACACTAGTGGAGAATAAAGAACACATTGAAGAAGGAAATGACATCAGACCTTTTTTTTTGTTCACTGATAAAAAACGCATAAAGACGCAATGAGCAAAACGCAGCAAAACGCAGCAAAAAAACGCACCAAATTGCAGCAAAACGCGTGCGTATTTGGCCGCGTTTTTTTGACGCAGGTGCGTTTTTGTGCGGTTTTTGCCGCAAAAAACGCACAAAAACGCAGCGTCAAAAAAACGCAGTGTGTGAACCTAGCCTAACACTGCTTATTCCTGCCGTAGGTCTGCTCAAAGTGGAACAGTTAAATGGAAAAGATGATTTGACATGTGAACAGAGCCCTAACACCACACTTTTTTTTTTTACAAAATCTTTGCTCAGACTATAGGCAAGAAAAAAGAGTAAGAACATTGAAAAGAGAACATGTAGTCATATTGACTGGTAAAAAGCCATTTGAGACATGTAGAATTTGAAGGTTGAAGATGACAACACATTTGGTGCTGCGTTCCCTCTGGCATTTTTGTCTTAAGGGGTCTTGGTCTTTATTCTGTGGAGTACCAATGGCATATATCAGATCAAAACCTTACTCACAAAAAGCCAAAAATAGAAAGGCAATCTGCCAATACACAGTACAGACCCTGCGTCAGCGCAAGACAATTAGAACTCATATAAGTAAAATACGCAAAAGACATACATTATTAAATGTATCATTAAAGACATTAGATAAATATTATTTTTTTTTATTAATAATGTAATTAAAAATTAGGTGGACATGATAACAGCAGAAGAAATTATAAGGACAAAAAACACACTCGGACAGGTAAATGCAATGACAAATAGAGAGATCTACTGAGATTAATATGGTAGCATAATAGAGTTGTACCGCCCCATGGCCCCGTTACCTTCAGGTCGTTTCAGGGTCTTCAGGGAAGGCGCGTCCTGGATCCTTCTGGTCACAGGTAAGTTGATTTCTATTGGATTTGTGACGCCACTCTCGGTATTGCGGTCTGGGCGACCGCCACTGCAGATTAGGGGACGCCTGGGGCTGATGTTGAAGGCAGTTAGATGTAGTGGCCTCCCGAGAGTGAGGCTTCCCCCAGGGCCCGGTGTAAGTGTGTGGAACCACAGGTCGCAGAATGACTCACACGCACAGCAAGAATGTCTTTCAGGGTTTTTACTCACTTTCAGGTGGCAGGGGTGAATAACCTGGGTGAAGCTGTGATAAACAGGTGGAACCAGGAATTCCTTCAGGCTGACTTGTGAGGGTGGCTACTGATTCGCCTTCCTAGCAATTGTGTTTTTGTGGTGACCCAGACTTGTTGTCCTATGGGGTCACTCAGGGAAGTTGCTTCTGCCTGTTCTCCACTTTTTCGGCTCGTCTGCTTGTAGCCTGGACCAGGTCACTCCGGCTGCTTGCCTTGTTAAGTACCCCCCCATCTGCAGGTTTGACAGGCCAACTGAATGGGACCTTGCGCTGGGGAACTGTAACCCCATGTGGCCTGGTCCTCTCCTGGCAGTGCCCGTACTCAGCCACCCCTCTGCACTCCGGCCTTGGGTGGATTTCGGGCGGCACTACCAGGTGACCATTCTCCTCCGTCAGTAACCACTGCACCTGCTGTGTCTGACTAGTGACAGCTTCCAGGTCTCCTCCTTGCGACTGCTCTCCCTGAGCTTCACTTCAGACTGGCTCATTGCTTCTTCCCTTCTGTGCCTACCTCCGCAATTTAGCAACCAGACTCTCTACCACACCCCTTGAGTGGAGATGGAGGCCACGCCCCCTCTTGGATTCCCCAGGGGTCCCTTCAAAGGTCAATGTGGGAGACCTGGTTACTATGCGCCTGTGTAACCACACCTCGGTCAGCCTTTTAGATTACCTGTGTTGTACTGCCCCCAGCATGGGTGCAGTACTCAGTGGTGTCTGACCAGGTCAGGGGCGCCACAGAATCATTACAAATGAAAAATATCATATATTGGTACAGGAAACCCCAAAGTGCAAAATATAAATCTCAAAGTGAATACTACAAAATGGGGTGATTCTACATATAGGTTTATATACATATGTCCCACCTGGGCTGTACAGTTGGAGCAAAAACCACCCAGGGAAAAATTGTAAAATTGCACAGCATAAAGAGTAAGTGCCAAATAGTAGCAAAAAGCATATAAATTATATGCCTAGTAAAAATAGCAAAGGCTGTAACCCAGTTCCCCTAAATAGCCTGTATATAGCAGCTACCGCATAGTGCATGCAATGATCCTGGAGGGGAAATACAGCAACAAACAGGGGGAAGATTAGTCAAGAAACATGGTCATTACCTGGACCAAGATGTGCTCTGTCCTCAAACCCTACGCCCGTTTTGACATGTAGTCTTTTTCCAAGGCAGAAAGTGATAAAGGACCTTTGAAATTGCTGCTCTTAAAAATGTGGATAAACCGCTGATAGGACCTTAATCACGTCACTCTGAATCAGACGTCACTTGCTGTTGGTTCATAGCAACGCCGACGCGTCCATCATCATTGTCGGTGAGGGCGTCTTCAGGATGTGAGTAACGTGCAATGGACCAATGCCTCATCACTATACCGGTATAGATGCTGTCGGCTACATGGACGATGGGCACATCAGCGCGCATGTGACACACCCACGCCGGGCCTGGGGGTTACTCGCTACCGGGCCGGCTCTGTTCTGCTCGGAAAATGTCACTGATACAGGGCACGGCTCCATGACCCCGGCGTGTCATTAAATGGAGATGATGGTTGGGGAATATTTACAGGGCATGATGTCGTGACGCCACCTGTGGTATGCGGCAAGATAGGTGCCGCTGCTGTTCAGTTCCCCTGGGGTCGGTGGTGACGCAGCAGAGTTGGAATAGCTTTCCACAGGTAGAGCAAAGCCCGCGTCCATCGTCATTGCTGGTGAGGACGTCTCCAGGACGTGAGTGACGTGCAATGGACCAATGCATCATCACTATCCCGGTATAGACATCGTCAGCTACACGGATGAGGGACACATCAACGCGCATGCACACAAGTGCTGCCTGTAAAGAGTTACCGTATATATGAAATATAAGGATAACCCAGTCATATATAATAGAATAAAGGAGGCAAATAGAATATATTAATTGAATATAATGAACTGAGGGAAGCAGATGGTATATATTAAATAAATAACAATTTCCAAGTGGTGTGTGGAGATGGCAAATATTTGTAGGATGGAGGAGCTCTCTGCTGACACCGCCGACACTAGGGAAAAGTTCTATAGGACCTGGAGTGAATGGATACTGTTTAGGGATTCACCAGACTTTCATACACTGTTTTAATAAGGTAGATCTCAGGGTAATCTCCCTCCCTGATCTTCCTTTCCCTACACTTCCCTTTCCCCGTTTTCCCACTAAGGTTCTATGAGGCTCCAACTTTAAACTACTTTAACTTATATTTACTTTTCTTGATTTAGGTTCCTCACCTTCCCCCTCCTCCCCCCCTTTTTTTCTCTTCTCTTCTTTCTATCTATTCTATGCCTTCTCTCTCTCTTGTATCCTTATACACTTAATGTTCATACTATTTACTTCTAGTTCTCTAAATAAGTATAACAAGGAATATAACAATATTGATAAATTTTAATTTGGATCTGATTGCATTATTATAATCAAGAGCAGAGGAAACACTTTGTTCTTTTTCATTCTGTATACGGTAATTTCTGCTCCCGAGATTACCTTTACCAGTAATGGTGACTTGAGCGTTACCACAATTTTTGAATATTTGAGCATGAGTATTTGTTTTGCAGTAATGGAGAGATTGATTGATTGATTGATTGATTATTAACACATGCTTCAGAAGATATGATGATAATTAATTTGTTCCATATATGATTTTGGATATCTGCCTATTGCTCTATTCAAATGATTTTGTCTTTGCCTTTATTATTGTTATTTTGTTTAATAATTTCAATACAAATAGATTGAACATAAATAAATAACAATACATAGAACTGAGTGCTACATATTATCCATATCTCAAGTACAAAAAAATGAACAAATATGTAAATAAATTACCTATTATTCATATAGATGACATATAACGATATATAAAACCCATCATAATTACAAAATATGTTTTATATATATATATATATATACATATATAAGCTATTCCAACTCTGCTGCGTCACCACCGACCCCAGGGGAACTGAACAGCAGCGGCACCTATATTGCCGCATACCACAGGTGGCGTCACGACATCATACCCTGTAAATATTCCCCAACCATAATCTCCATTTAATGACACGCCGGGGTCATGGAGCCGTGCCCTGTATCCGTGACATCCTCCGAGCAGAACAGAACCGGCCCGGTAGCGAGTGACCCCCAGGCCCGGTGTGGGTGTGTTACATGAGCACTGATGTGTCCAACGTCTATGTAGCCGACGGCGTCTATACCGGTATAGTGATGATGCATTGGTCCATTGCACGTCACTCACGTCCTGGAGATGCCCTCACGGCAATGACGATGGATGCGTCGGCATTGCTATGCGCCAACAGCAAGTGACGTCTGATTCATAGTCACGTGATTAAGGTCCTATCAGCGGTTGATCTGCATTATTTAAGAGCAGCAATTTCAAAGGTCTTTTATCACTTTCTCCCTTGGAAAAAGACTACACGTCAAAACGCGCGTAGGGTTTGAGGACAGAGCACATCTTGGGCCAGGTAATGACCATGTTTCTTGACTAATCTTCCCACTTTTTGTTGCTGTATTTCCCCTCCGGGATCGTTGCATGCACTATGCGGTAGCTGCTATATACAGGTTATTTAGGTGAACTGGGTTGCGGCCTTTGCTATTACTTTTTTGACTAATTCTCCCCCTGTTTGTTGCTGTATTTCTCTTTCGGGGTCATTTCATGCACTATGCGGTAGCAGCAATATACAGGATATTTGGGTAAACTGGGTTCCTGCCTTTGGTATTTTTATTAGGCATATAATTTATATGCCTTTGGCTGCTATTTGGCATTTACTCTTTATGCTGTGCAATTTTACAATTTTTCCCTGGTTGGATTTTGCTCCATCTGTACAGCCCAGGTGGGGTATATACTGTATATATATATGCACCTGTATGTGGAATCATCCATGTTGTTATATTCACTTTGAGATTTATATTTTGCACTTTGGGGTTTCCAGTACCAATACATGATATTTTTCATTTGTAGTGATTCTATTATGGTACCATATTAATCTGAGTAGATCTCTCTATTTGTCATTGCATTTACCTGTCCGAGTGTGTTTTTTGTCATTATTTCTTCTGCTGTTATCATGTCCACCTAATTTTTAATGACATTATTAATATTTTTTTTTTTTTATCTAATGTATGTCTTTTGCGCATTTTACTTATATGAGTTCTAATGGCATATATCAGCAGCTTAGCCATGAATAATATACAAAGAAAATACTGGGGTAATATGGTGTTCAGTCCAGGTGTAATCACATTTGTGTCATAACAATCTGGATACTTTACCTTCATATTCTTTGTCAGTTTCAATTATTCAGAATTGGTTCTATTTTTATTTAAAGCAATGAAGCAAGTGTTATAGAAATACAGTGACTACAGCTGTGACTATATACATCCTGCTATACTGAGTGAGAAAAAACATGATACAATTTAAAGGAGAGCTACTGTGTATCTTACAAGAAGTGATACCAGAAATGATACCAAAAGAAATAACATTCTCAAATATTTATGCATTCATCAATAATAATTATATTGGTACAAGAAGGGTTCTCTATTTAAATAAATGGAAGAACAAACCCTATCAACTTATAAGTAGGTTACTTTTTATACAGTACATGGTCCATTGAACACAAGTCAAAGTATCTGAGTCTAAAGGGTACTTTGCACGCTGTGATATCGGTATCGATATCGCTAGCGAGCGTACCTGCCCCCGTCGGTTGTGCGACACGGGCAGATCGCTGCCTGTGTCGCACAACATCGCTATGACCCGTCACATGGACTTACCTTCCCTGCGACGTCGCTCTGGCCGGCAAACCACCTCCTTTCTAATGGGGCGGTTTGTGCGTCGTCACAGCGACATCACACGGCAACTGTCCAATAGAAGCGGAGGGGCGGAGATGAGCGGGCGGAAGATCCTGCCCACCTCCTTCCTTCTTTTCCGGTGGACGCAGGTAGGAGATGTTCGTCGTTCCTGCGGTGTCACACGTAGCGATGTATGGTGCCAAAGGAACGACAAACAAGATTGTACCTGCAGCAGCAACGATATTATGAAAAGGAGCGACGATTTTTGCCATTTTTGCGACCCTTGGTGTCACACGCTGCGATGTCGCTAACGGCGCCGGATGTGCGTTACTAAAGACGTGACCCTGACGATATATCGTTAGCGATGTCGCAGCGTGTAAAACACCCTTTAGGGCTCACTCATTCGAGCGTAAAACACGGACAACTATTCAATGTTTTATCCGATAGCCCTAGGGCCATTATTATACCATGGGGCAGTGCCAACCAGCAATTTTTTTCTCATGCCAATTTGGCATAAGAAAAAAATTGCAGCATGCTGTGATTTGCAACGTACATCGGAGGGCACATACCCTTTGAAGTCTATGGGTGTGAGCAAAACATCGGACTGCACTTGGATATCATTCAATTTAAGTTCACACAGACAATTGAGAAGATGGAGAAATTAAGTTCCCTGTCTTCTCCACACATGTGAAACAATTGCCTCAATTGAGAGAATCGGATCACAGTAAGCTGACATTCGGATCAGAATCATTACCATAATAGATCTGATCGCATGAGAGAACATACACTCGTGTGACTCCATCCTAACAGCAGTTCGGAAGTTCTGGATAGTTACAGTTCAAATCTGAGCTACACAGATTGATTTAAAGTTTTAGAGAAACAGAATATTAGCTTGCCAGTTACCCTACTAGACAGGGGCACACAGCTTGTGCCGAAGAATGGCACACTGCTCGACAGTAAATGGGAACCTCCCACGTCATTTTTCCATATTAAACTTCCCCCAATATGATATATGTCATGCACTGTACATCACTAACATGGTATCCTCAATGCAAAGGTTAGAGATGAGCAAGTACTGTAATATTTGTAATCGCTACATTCGTAACAAGTACTTTGTAATACTTGCATATTCGTTACGAATAGTGAGTACAATGCAAGTCAATGGGAAATGTGAGTAATTTTCTACTGGATCCAACAAAGAGGTTTGGGGGCCTGAGGAAAAGGCTGAAATGGTTGGGAAAGTGATGAAAGTGAATTGGGAGAGCCTGGAGAATATGACTGCATGTGACTCGCCCACCCCAGGGCTGTGGGACACCCGGTGCCGGGCCGGACTAGTCCGGTGGTAGTCAGTGGTGGCTGGGCCCGGCTCCGTGGCACTGGTGGGTGTCAGTAAAATATGTGGCTTGAATTAAAGTTTGTGTTCGTGACGCCACCTGTGGTATGCGGCTAATAGGCTGCTGCTGCTGTATAAGGCCTCCGGGGGATGATATGGCAGCAATGGTGGTACTACTCCCCACAGGTGGAGCAATGCCCAGGGGCACAGTTGGTGCTTGTGAGTGTCTATGCAGAAGAAATAACAGAGGCAACTTCAAGGGTACAGTTTCAAGTTCTTTACTCACAATTCTTGTCACAGTCCTGCAGGGACCCTTGGACTGCTGGGACCACTGTCAGGGACCTCCGCCGTTTCTGGGTGATTCTGAGAGTAAAAGCCGGTACCCTTCTCTTAAGTGTCTCTGCCTTCAGCTGTCTTCCTTAGCCTTGCCTTTGTAGGTTGAACCTGGCTTGGCCTCCACAACAGCCTCCAGGCTGGGGAGTCACCTGTCGGCTGATTATCCCTTTTCTAGAGGTACTGCTGTGGGCTGTGGCCCGGGGAGTTTACAACATTCCCTGGGCCTCGGTTTTTACTGTTTGGAGATGATTTTGCACTCCTCCGGTTTCTAGGGACCGTCCCCTGCTGCAGCTCGATCCCTCCACCGATGTTCCTGTGGAACAGGCCACCGCAGCTCTACAGCTACCCATGGCCCTGGGACCCCTTCTGTTCTCTGCTTGGTGTCACCTGGACCCTCTGAGTCCCAGGATCTTCACCAGGAAGCGTCTCTTTCTTTCCTTTCAGCTCCTGACTGACTTGGAGCTTTCTTTCCTTTCTCTTCTCCTCCTTGCCTGCCTCCAGCAGGCCTCCTCCTCCTTCCCCACTCTCTCTTCACTGACTAAACTAGACCTTCCTCTCTTTGTCTGCACTCTTGTGGCTCCTCCCACCTCCCCAGTTGCTCTGTTCTACCCTATAGGAGCAGGGATGGGTCTTACGGCCCCTCCCAGCATGCAGCATGGGAGGGGAACTGCCATAATCCCTGGTCCCAGTATGTTCCTAGCAATGGGTGTAGTGTGGATTTACCAGGGGACCGGTGTTCACTCCTTTCCTCACCCAGAATGGACATCACACCGCTGGATGGGGTGCAATGACCTGTGGCGACGGAAGCCTCAGGGGCGCCACACTCCCCCACAGCGAATCCCAGCACGTCCTCGGGCTGAAAAACAACAGAAAATGTGGAGAAACTGCAAAAACATTTTTACACACGTGTAGAAAGAAAAACAATAAAACATTTCTTCCCTTTATGGGAGGCACATATAAGTAAACGTTGCGAACTTCTTATAAAGAAAATTCTAAGTGTGCACTTCCAGTCCATTGCACGGTTCGGGCACATCCCCCATAATTCTGGTAGGGGGCACAACGGGTGCAACTAATTACATTTTTGGCTACTACAAGTCCAGTAGCCTGGCAGTTCGTTAACTTGTTTTTAGACTACAGGGCAAAGACAAAACCAGCCACTAAGTCCAGTGGCCTGGTTACACAGGACACATTACATTCACATTCACCGGGGACCACATTCCAGTCCAGTGGCCCGGTAACACATACACATGGGGAGTGACTTCTTAAAAAAGCACAAGGGGCAGTAAGGCAGGAAAGGGTGTCATCTTCAAAAAGAACATTAGGGCAGCACAAAAGGGACATTTTCACAAAGCATAAGGGGCAGACAGGGGCTATGTACAGTTCAGCATCTTCTTTTCCTTCTTACTCACGAGGATAGATGCGGGGGTCCCACTCCGGCATTGCTCCGGGCAACAGGTATGCCGAGGAGATTATTGTCTGGGTCCCCTGGGTGCTGGCCACCGATCCTCTGCGGACAACTGCGGCCTGGGCGGGAATGGGGCTTCTTGCACGCACAACACGGCGTTCCTGTAGAGGGCTGCTTGTTTGCAGGGGGCTGTTGCTGTGATCTTTGGGGTCTTGCTTTGGCCGTGCCCCTTGCATCTGACAAGCCATGGAGATCCGGGTCTGTGTCTCCTGCGTGGCTGTTGCAGGCCCGCTGCTCCGTTCTGCGGCTTGGGCCTGCTTTGAGGTAGTGCTGCGGCTGCTGCTGACAGGGGAGACGCTGCACGCTGGCATAGTGCGGCGCCACTCCGGTTCTTCTGAGGCCGTCACCTCCCCAGTTGCTCTGTTCTACCCTATAGGAGCAGGGATGGGTCTTACGGCCCCTCCCAGCATGCAGCATGGGAGGGGAACTGCCATAATCCCTGGTCCCAGTGTGTTCCTAGCAATGGATGTAGTGTGGATTTACCAGGGGACCGGTGTTCACTCCTTTCCTCACCCAGAATGGGCATCACACCGCTGGATGGGGTGCAATGACCTGTGGCGACGGAAGCCTCAGGGGCGCCACACATGCATTTCTGACTCACATATGGTTTCTGGGAATAAAGATGTCCCAGTATTACGGCACTTTTACAGATGCACAAGAACACCTACAAAACCTAACCTAAATTGCATTTTACAAGCAAAAAAAGGTTAAGAAACAGTGCTGCACCTCTGAGCCAATATCACGGAGTACCTGAGCTGATTCTCACTTTTGTGTGACAACCTTTCAAGTTAACGCTTGGTGGTGCGGGACTTTTTTTCTTCTTCTTTTTCTGCTGCATTACATCTACAATAAGGTGGGGGGCACAAGTTACAGATACACTGTTCATTTCCAATGACAATCCAGCCATCTCAAAAAAATGGGGGAAAGATAAAGGCTGCCTGAACCAGTTAGCCAATCTTTGAGATGCTTTTGTGTGCAATGGAATTTGATGGAGAGTAAAGCCTGCTTTACACACTGCAATATATCTTACAATGTGTCGGCGGGGTCACGTCGTAAGTGACGCACATCCGGCATTGTAAGTTGCATTGCAGTGTGTGACAGGTACGTGCAATTGCGATTGAACGTTAAAACGTTCATCGCATACACATCGTACCTTTCTCTAGAATTGCACGTCAGATTGTTCATCGTACCCGGGGTAGCACACATTGCAGTGTGTGACACCCCGGGAACGATGAACAGATCTTACCAGCGTCCTGTGGCTCCCGGCCCACAATGCGGAAGGAAGGAGGTGGGCGGGATGTTTATGTCCCGCTCAGCTCCGCCCCTCCACTTCTATTGGCCGGCTGCCGCGTGACGTCAATGTGACGCCGATTGTCCCTCCCACTCCAGGAAGTGGACATTTGCCGCCCACATCGAGGTCGTATGGAAGGTAAGTACGTGTGACGGGGGTTAATCGTTTGTGTGGCACGTTCAACAAATTGAATTTGCCACACATACGATGGGGGCGTTGCAAATCGCATACGATATCGTATGCGAAATTGCAACGTGTAATGCAGGCTTTATGTTGTGAGAAGTCGTGGAGGGATTATGTAAATTTAATTTGATTAGGGAGTGTGAAAGGCCACCCTAAAAAGATGTGTTTTTAGGGAGCATCTGAAGCTCAGTAGGTTGTGGTTTGTCATGGTTTCTTGGGTCAGAGCATTCCAGAGGATTGGTGCAGCTCGGGAAAAGTCTTGGATCAGGGAGTGGGAGGTTTAGATTAGTGTGGATGTTAGTCGAAAGTCATTTGCAGAGCGTAGAGAACAGGTGGGGTGATAGACAGAGAAGAGGCTGGAGATGTAAGGGGTTGCCGCAGTGTGGAGAGCTTTGTGAGTGAGAACAAGCAGTTTGAATTGGATCCTGTGGTATATGGGCAGCCAGTGCAATGACTGGCACAGAGCAGAAGCATCTGACTAACGGTTAGCCAAATAGGTGACCCTGGCTGCAGCATTAAGGATGGACTGCAGAGGAGAGAGTCTAATTACGGGGAGACCAACTAATAGAGAATTACAGTAATCAAGGCTTGAGTGGATCAGGGCCATGGTGAGGGTTTTTGTAGTTTCCATGGTAAGAAAGGAGCAGATTCTAGAGATGTTCTTGAGGTGCAAGCGACAGGAGCGAGCAAGAGATTGTATATAGGAGGTGAAGGAGAGATCGGTGCTGAGCATAACCCCCAGACAGCAAGCATGTTGCCTAGGAATTATTATCGTTGTACCATTCACAGAGAGGGGAGGTTAGAAGATGGAGGGAATACAAGTAGTTCAGTTTTGGAAAGTTAAGTTTCAAATAGAGAGCAGACATGACGTTGGAAACTGCAGACAAACAGTAGGTGGGCAGAACACCGGGGTACCTAACTTGTGTCTGTGGGTCAAACCACTGCCATATCGCCAGTGCTACGTCCTTCACAATCTGCTGTCCAAGAAGCAGGCACTCATAGATCCTGCCCACAAGCTGTGATTCCACAGACACAGCAAACATCAACCACATCCACTTCCTTGTCTCAGCGAAGCGTCCAGTTTTCCGTGCATAAGAAAGGAAGCATAAATAACCAGCCACACACCCAAAGGTACAAAACCTAAACCTGCACATTGCCAAATTGCTAGCTGTGGAGATGTTGCCGTTTAGGTTTGTGGGAACACAGTGTTTCTGTGATATCTTGGCTGTGGCTGCCCCACGATATTGTCACGCTGGGTGTGGGGAGAGATACCCAGCAAGTGGACTCCTGGGAATAAGGGAGGCTGAAACACAAAGCTGGGGGTAACCAGGGGATCCTGCATTGACCCTGACTCTGGGGGGCCTTGCGCTTGCCGTCAAACCATAGGTACCTATAAGGGTTAGGAGGTGTGTCCCGCCAACGTGCTCCTGTCTCCTAGCTAGACCCTAGGACTAAATCCCTCCACCCACAAATCCATGGAGGGAAGAGCAAACACAAAACTAAACAGCAAAAAGGGGAAAAAAGGAAAAACAATAACTTATCTTGAGAGGGAATCTTCAGATGTTCATGATGGTAGAAATCTTGAACGGGCCAATGAACCTGGGACCCAATTTCCATGAAGGTACTTCAACTTAATGTTACGTGTCGACAACCACAACAGATCATCCACAACCAGGTCCAGACCAGGTACACGCTTTCTGTCAGCCATGCGTTTATACTTGTCACCCATACCTCTCAGATTGCTCAGAATTCCTCGCCAAACCATTGAGAGAGATGAGGCAAAACGCTCCTCTTCTGGGACCACTGAAGACCCCCCACTACAAAAGGTACCAAACTGAGGATGGAAACCATTTGCACCAAAAAATGGAGATTGGCCAGTGTACTCATTACTGAAAAAACACAAATAAATATATGTTCAGCTCACCACTCTAGAGTAGGTATCTCCAGCCCCTGGTCCGGTGCAAGGAACAAGTGGTTTGGCTTCCACAGCTGAGTAATCAGTACCATCAAGAGGAACAAGGGAGGAGAGAGAATCCAGCACCGATGTAGTAAAATTATTTTCTTTATTCAAAATTCATAAATTAAAAAATCTGACCAAGTGCAGAGTATAAATACGCTTAACGCGTTTCGGAGAAGAACAGACTCCTTATTCATAAGCAATATAATCAGAATGAGTAGCCACGGTGATATATATATACCTATACGCCCCTCATCTGAGCACAGTGTACTCATTACGCCGATTGTTAATGGCAAACTCGACCAAAGGCAAAAAGGATGCCCAATCCTCCTGGTTCTCAGCAACAACACATCTCAAATAGGTCTCCAAGTTCTGGTTCGTGCGCTCCGTCTGACCGTTAGACTGAGGATGGAATGCGGAGGAATAAAACAACTGAACCCCCAAACGAGTGCAAAAAGCTTTCCAGAACCTAGAGACAAACTGAGTGCCACGATCGGAGACAACATCAGAAGGTAAACCATGAAGTCTCACGATCTCATTCACAAAACCTTGCACCAGAGTCTTGGCGTTGGGAAGAGCAGGTAAGGCAATAAAATGCGCCATCTTGCTAAACCTGTCAACCACCAACAATACCACAGCCAGCTGACACAGGAAGATCCGTGATAAAATCCATGAAAATGTGCGTCCATGGCCTATCCGGAATGGTCAACAGCAAAAGAGACCCTGACGGACGAGTATGCGGGACTTTGGTACGGGCGCAAACAACACAAGCAGTTTCAAAGTCGGCTACCTCCTTGTGCAACACCGGCCACCAAAAACGATGGGACACAAAGTCAGAGGCTGCCTTACTACCCGGGTGTCCGGTAAGCACAGAGTCATGATGAGCTTGGATCAGTCAGTAACGCAGGTCAGAGAACACAGAAAGTCTCCCTGTAGGACAGGAGGCAGGGGCGTTCCCCTGAGCCTCCAAAACAGCAATCTCTAAGTCAGGACAAAGAGCCGAAACAATCACCCCCTGTTGCAGAATGGGAATGGGATTCTCCTGATTACCACCCCCGGGAAAACTACGTGAAAGAGCGTCCACCTTGACGTTCCTAGCCAGAGGATGGTAGGTGACAGTGAAATTAAACCTAGTAAAAAACAGGGACCATCTGGCCTGTCTGTGGTTAAGACGTTTGGCGGATGCTAAATATGACAAATTATTATGATCGGTAATGACAGTAATAGGATGAGCTGCCCCCTCCAACCAATGACGCCACTCTTCAAATGCCAATTTAATAGCAAGGAGCTCTCTACTACCTACGTCATAATTTCTCTCTGCAGCGGAGAGCTTTTACAGAAAAATGCACACGGATGCTACTTACCATTCTATGGCCTCTGCGACAAAACTGCCTCAACCCCTACCTCTAACGCATTGACCTCCATGACAAAAGGCTGCGAAACGTCAGGTTGGCAAAGTATGGGAGCAATAGCAAAACACCGCTTTAAAGAAGAGAAGGTCTGTTGAGCAGTATAAGGTAAAAGTGTTTTCAGCTTACCAGGATAAAGAGTCCCCAGATGGATAAGTGATGCACGGATCTTCCAGAACAGCCCGTTATGGAATCCAAGGTAAGTCAGTGGAGGGAGGACATAGGGAGGAGGGATGGAATCCAGCACCAACAAAAATATTTTATGTAAAAATCAAAAATTTATTAGAACATATAAGTTAAAAATGAAAAAAACACAAAAGGGCAAGGAAAAGACATAATTTACGTCCTTACGCGTTTCCTATCCGAAACGTGTAAGGACGTAAATTATGTCTTTTCCTTGAGTTGCTAAATCAGGTGAATAAATCAAAATCTAATCAAGGTAGACCACCACAAATCTACTATTCAGATGATAAAAAAATGTCATTAATAAAGTGCTAAAAACCACTAGGGCATTGGTGAGACGAAATGGCATAACCAGACTCTCAAAATGGCCATCGGGGGTATTGAAAGCGGTTTTCCATCCGTCCCCCTCCTTGATCCTAACCAAGTTGTATGCCCCCCTCAAGTCCAACTTGGAGAACCACTTAGCTCCCACCACCTGGCTAAATAGATCAGAAATCAGAGGAAGAGGGTATGGGTCAAGGACTGTGATAAGATTCAGTTCCCAGAAGTCCAAACAAGGACGAAGGCCTCCATCTTTCTTTTTAACAAAGGAAAAACCTGCCGTCACCGGCGATGATGAAGCTCTCATATGTCCCTTCTCTAAACTTTCGGCAATAAATTCCTTCACAGCCTGTCTCTCAGGCCCTTATAAACTATACAGTCTAGATTGGGTAGCTTAGCTCCGGGAACAAGATTTATACGGTAGGACAGTCGTACCCTCGATGAGGGGGAAGGTCCTGGCATCCTTTCTCAGAGAAAACATCGTCATAATCAGAAAGAAAGGATGGAAGAATGACAGGAGAGACAGCGGATAAGGAAGTCCCCAAACAATTATCATAACAAAAGTCATTCCAATCAGAAATAAGTCGTGCCTGCCAATCTACTATGGGGTTATGTTTAATCAACAAAAGTAAACCCAGCACAATGGGAGTGGGGAGACCTTCCAACACGTAGCATGAAATCCACTCATGATGCACTGATCCCATTGTCAATTTAATACCATGTACCATCTGAGACAAATGTCTTTGAGCAAGTGATGCAGTCAGTGGCAAAAACGGAAATAGGGTTAGTTAAGGTACTGAAAGGCAAACCATGCTCTTTAGCAAAGAGTGTATCCACCAAACAAACCTCAGCACCACTATCCACAAAAACATCAATTTTAATAGTTTTGCTTTCCAGCGCCACCTCGGCAGGCAGGAGAAAACGGGAACTACAGGTAAAAGAAAAATATATAACCTAATTCACTGCTTCCACCCCACCAACTGTAACATGAGACTCAGGAGACCAAGGACGTTTAGGGATAAGGGGGCAAGCTACAACAAAATTACCGGGTTTTTACCGCAAAAAAAAATGCTTCTATCCTTTTGCGGACGACAGGAGAGGCATGGGAAGTGGTGGCTCCACCAAGCTGCATGGGTTCATCTGCCACAATCCCCCACCCCTCACTCCCAGACTGTCTTCCAGAGGAAGACATTTCAACTCTAGACATGTCATCTGGAAAAAAAGTTCTACCCTTTCTCTCACAGAGGCGCCTGTCAACACGTATAGCTAAAGACATGGCAGCCTTTAGAGAAGAAGGAATATCAGACACCATGAGAGCATCTTTAAGTTTATCAGAAAGACCATGACAAAACTGGCTTCTAAGTGATGGATCATTCCATTTAGTATCCGTAGCCTACGAAATTCAGAACAATAGGTTTCAGTTCACCGATCTCCCTGCCACAGCCGACGTAATCTAGACTCAGCCAACGAGACTCGGTCAGGGTCATCATAGATAAGGCCCAAAGCTTCGAAGAAGCCCTCAACTGACCGGAGACAAGCAGCGTCTTCTGGCAATGAAAATGCCCAAGACTGAGGATCCCCTTGCAGGAGGGAAATAATGATGCCGACCCGCTGCTAAGCTGCTCCAGAAGAGTGAGGCAAAGACGAAAATGTAATTTACAGGCCTCCTTGAAGGTTGTACATTTGTCTCTACCTCCTGATTTTTTAATATTCGGAACTTCCAAAGAGAGTCTGTAAAGTTGCCGGGTCAATTTAGAAACAGGATCCATAATACAAAAACAAAGTAAAATGTCAACAACGCACTTTTTTTTTGAGAATCCTGCAAATTTTTCGGCAGGTTATATTGTCATGCTGGGTGTGGGGAGAGACACCCAGCAAGTGGACTCCTGGGAATAAGGGAGGCTGAAACACAAAGGGGGGTAACTAGGGACTCTTGTGCTGACCCTGACTCTGGGGGGCCCTGCGCTTGCCCTCAAACCACAGGTACCTATAAGGGTTAGGAGGTGTGGACTGCCAACGTGCCCCTGTCTCCTAGCCAGACGCTAGGACTAAATCCCACCACCCACCAATCCACGGAGGGAAGAGCAAACACAAAAATAAACAGCAAAAATGGTAAAAGGAAAAACAATAACTTATCTTGAGAGGGAAGCATCAGAATGTACAGCAACAGTAGTCTGAAGCCACAACAAGGAAAAACCACAACTTATCTTGAGAGGGAATCTTCAGAATATACAGCAATAGTAGTCTGAGCAACATGCACTCCTGAGCAAGCAACTTCTCCAAGTGAAGAGTAAAAAGGCACTGGTGGAGTGAGAGGCCCAAAGTTATAAAGGCCCTTAATTACTAACTGGAGGAAAGGCTGCTCCAACCTGGCAAGGAAACAGAAAAAACCTAAATCAAGCCCTTAAAAGGGACAGCATCCATTAATGTCTGGACGATCGCCGGGCCCTTCTGCACCTGGTCCCAGCAGCAGCACCTGAAGGTCCAGACACATCCGTAACAGATATAGTGTCCCCAGCCACCACTATTTTGCCCATTGTGCCGTCCCCACATTACACAAACACGTGTTAAACAATCTCAACGGTGCTCTGACCAATGCCGTTACCGGGAAAGTCCACCTAACAACACGTGAACAACTTGTTGTGGACAGGGACGATACATATCTATCACAGCAAACTGGGTGAACCTGGTGGAGGCTGGGACAAAGTCGCAAAATGGAACATCACACATCCTACCCAAGCCAAGAATAGCGGGTCCAACTTCTACGAGGGGCTGTGATAAGTCTTTGGCTTTGTGATCTTTTTTGTTTCTATGGTAACAAATGTTACATCATTTGAAAGCTTTATCTGTCTAATATATGATTTCAAAATTTTGTGTTTGTAGCTTAGGGCAACAGTGTGCTACGCATGCGTGAAAACAAAATGGCGGTCTAATGCGGTATTCATAAAATATAAAAAAAGCAACAATAAGAGGATAATGTCCTCCAAAAATCAAGTATTACTCACAGCAAGTTGGGCTGCAGTGTGTACATCGCCCTGGCCAAAAACTGATGCTCTAGCAGGATACAGCTAAACCCCCACTAAGTGAAGGCATCACAGGTGCAGGAGAAGCAGATCACACACACACCTTCATGGAATGGAGGGGAGGTGACTGCTAGATGATAAAACTGCACACAAGTGGCTTGCATAGAGCGCTGTTCACATGCAGATGACACAGTCACAAACCCGCAGCCTATTAGGTAACGCCCTTCTATTAGATCAGGCGGGCTGCCAAGCCGTACTCCACTGTATATCATGCACGGACAGACACTCTACAATGCAAGGCCCAACAGAAAGGGGCCTGGCTGTATCCTGTACAAACAAAAAAATATGAGGTTTTTGTTGGTATTTATGGCCATAAAACGTAAGCCTACACCCTCGTCAAGGGACCTCATGTCTGTAGGTCCCTACACTAAATATAAAAAAAGCAACAATAAGAGGATAATGTCCTCCAAAAATCAAGTATTACTCACAGCAAGTTGGGCTGCAGTGTGTACATCGCCCTGGCCAAAAACTGATGCTCTAGCAGGATACAGCTAAACCCCCACTAAGTGAAGGCATCACAGGTGCAGGAGAAGCAGATCACACACACACCTTCATGGAATGGAGGGGAGGTGACTGCTAGATGATAAAACTGCACACAAGTGGCTTGCATAGAGCGCTGTTCACATGCAGATGACACAGTCACAAACCCGCAGCCTATTAGGTAACGCCCTTCTATTAGATCAGGCGGGCTGCCAAGCCGTACTCCACTGTATATCATGCACGGACAGACACTCTACAATGCAAGGCCCAACAGAAAGGGGCCTGGCTGTATCCTGTACAAACAAAAAAATATGAGGTTTTTGTTGGTATTTATGGCCATAAAACGTAAGCCTACACCCTCGTCAAGGGACCTCATGTCTGTAGGTCCCTACACTAAATATAAAAAAAGCAACAATAAGAGGATAATGTCCTCAGTTTTTGGCCAGGGCGATGTACACACTGCAGCCCAACTTGCTGTGACTAATGCGGTATTCACAGCAACTGAGAACAGAGTAGTGATAAAATTCTTATTTCTGCAAGGAAAGTCCGCAAAGGATATTCATGGTGATATGTTGCAGACATTGGGGGATCAATGCCCTTCATATTTCACAGTTAAGAACTGGGTTGCCAAATTTAAAACAGGCCTCTTCAGCACAAATGATGGAGAACGTCCTGGACAACCAAAAGTGGTTGCTGTTTCAGAGATCGTCGATACTGGCACAGCCTCATACTCGAGAATGAATGAATTTCAGTGTTTGTGTCATTATACATGAACATTTGGATATGAGGAAGCTATCTGCAAAGTGGGTCCCCAATGTTTGACAACAGATCAGAGAAGCAAGCGAGTGAAGACTTACCGGTCCATTTGTCAGCGTTTCTGGACTGATAAGAACTTCCTGGATTGACTGGTCATTATGGATGAGACTTGGATTTATTTGTATGACCCTGAAAACAAGGAACAGTCAAAATAGTGGAGGCACAGTTGTTCTCCTCGTTCAAAGAAGTTCAGGGTGCAAAAATCAGCCACTAAGGTGATGGCGTCTGTGTTCTGGGATAAGGAGGGCGTGCTGCTCGTGGACTACCTTCAAAAGGGTTCCACCATCGATGCAAGGTATTACATTAAACTTTTGGACAAATTGAAGGCAGCTCTGAAGGCTAAAAGGCACTGCAAGCTGTCCAAAGGAATCTTGTTCCTGGAAGAAAACGCCTCCGCTCACACTGCAAAAGCTACCATGGCAAAACTGGCAGAGCTGGGCTTCCAGCTGGTTGACCATCCACCTTATTCACCAGATCTATCAACTGTTTCCAAATCTGAAGAAACACTTCAAGGGTACCAAATTTCACACCATTTCTGATGCCATGGCTGCTACGGATGCCTGGTTTGAGGCAAAACCAAAATCCTTCTTTTTGCTAGCCTTACAGAACTTGGAATACCGATCTAAGAAGTGTGTTGACATCAGTGGAGAGTATGTGGAATAAATGTAAAGTTTCATCATCCTATCTCGTTTCTTTCTGGGTAAAGCCAAAGACTAATCAGCAGCCCCTCGTGCCAGCGTTTCCACCTCATCATATGCCCTTTCACTTCCTGTCTCCCTTCCTCCTCCTCCTGCTCCTCATCCTCTGCTGAATTACTCTCCCCATCACTGTCAAGTAGGGAGCTGTGCAGCAGTGCATTGGCAAAGCGGCAACTCGCTCTGCTGAAGCTGATCTGTTTATGTCAGAAATCACACACTACAGCAGAGCTGTGGCAATGTATAAAAGAACAGACCGATCAGTGGCTCTCCCCGCTGCACCTCCAACCCGGTCTGGTTGTCTGCGATAATGAGAATAACCTGATGGTGGCTTTAAAGGTGGGCGAGCTAGTACACGTTCCATGCATGGCTCACGTGCTGAACCTAGTTCAGAAATTTCTCAAAACATACCCTGACTTGCTGTACCCACTTGAGGTAAAAAAAAAGAAAAAACAAAAAGTGAGCGAAAGTATGAGTTGGTGTACATGCAATGTGTAAGCTCATTTTCACTTGAGAAGATGCGCTGTATTAGTGCCCAGTTCTGCCATTCCTCTACCGCTTTTGCTGGTCTTAAAGTCGCTTTACACGCCGCGACATCGCTAAAGCGCTGTCGTTGGAGTCACGGAATTAGTGACGCACATCCGGCCGTGTTAGCGATGTTGTTGCGTGTGACACCTACGTGCGATCTAAAATCGTCGCAAACACATGTAAAATCGTTGACGTGCTCCCCTATTCCCAATTATCGTTGCTGCTGAAGGTACAATGTTGTTTGTTGTTCCTGCGGCAGCACACATCACTTTGTGTGACACCGAAGGAACGAGGAACCTCACCTTACCTGCGGCCGCCGGCAATGAGAAAGGAAGGAGGTGGGTGGGATGTTTGTCCCGCTCATCTACGCCCCTCTGCTTCGATCGGGTGGTCGCTTAGTGACGTCGCTGTGACGCCGAACAAACTGCCCCCTTAGGCCCCTTTCACATTGCGTTTTACCTTCCGCTCACAGGTCCCGTCGTGGCATCCGTCCGGACCGCCCCTCCCCCACTCTGCAAAGCGTGCTCCGGACGCATGCGCCCGACAGGGCCATTCACTGTTACGGAGCGCACTGCATTAGCGTGTGCTCTGTTTTGTGCCATTTTGTGCACATATACGTTTCTGCAGACGGACACCCGAACGTAGACCACCTACGTTCGGGTGTCCGTCTGCAGAAACTTATATGTTCACAAAATGGCACAAAACGGAGCACACACTAACGCAGTGCGCTCCATAACAGTGAACGGCCCTGCCGGGCGCATGCGTCCGGAACACGCTTGACAGAGTGGGGGAGGGGCGGTTCGGACAGATCCTCCGACGGGACCTGTGGACGTAGAGAAAAATGCAATGTGAAAGGAGCCTTAGAAAGGAGGCGGTTCGCAGGTCACAGCGATGTCGCTAGGCAGGTAAGTAGTGTGACGGGTCAATGCGATTTTGTGCATCACGGGCAGTGATTTGCCTGTGATGCACAAACGATGGGGGTGGGTACGCACGCTAGCGATCTCGCTAGCAAGATCGCAGCGTGTAAAGCGGCCTTTACAGTGCTGCGAAAACGCTTGAATTTGCAAAGTCACCGACTCATGTGCGACCTGCCGACACGTGGAACTCTACATATCATATGTTGGCAAGGATTAGTGAGCAACAGAGGGCAGTAGCTGAGTACAAGCTTCAACATGCCCGTCAGACTGAGAGTCAGCCACCACACATAACAACTGTTGAGTGGGTGTGGATTGCTGACATTTGTGAGATTCTTGAGAACTTTGAGTACTGCACCAAGCTCGTGAACGGTGATCAGGCTATTATCAGCTCAACCATCCCCCTGCTGTGTCTGTTGAAACATTGCATAATCTCAAAGAGAAAGCTTTGAGTGCCCAGTATGTGGCTATGGAGCCAGATTTCCCAATGGGTGATACTACCCAGGTTGGTGATGATGAGGAGGATGAGGAGGGAGAGGACTTGTTTTTCTGTGCTACTGGAAGGACTCCCAATGCTACACAGGGGAGTCAACCCCAGCTTCATGTCTGTCCAGCATGGATGGGCTAGAGAGGAGGAGGAGGAGAGTCACCGTGAGTAGAGGATGGGTATTGATCCTCCTGGTGGGGACACAGAACCTTTGCCTGTTTGCAGCTTGGCCCACATGGCACAGTTCATGTGTAAGTGTTTATGGAAAGACCCTCACGTGATACACATTTTATCCAACAACCTATACTGGTTGGCCACCTTTCTGGACCCATGGTGCAAGGAGAAATTTCTTTCTCTCCTTTTGGAGTCACCAAAGGGTTGCACAATGAGGCTTCCAAGAGGGTCACTGTAGCTCAGTTGCTGAAAACATCACCCTCAGACAACGCTGGTGGCAGAGTTGCCGACTCTTTTCAACACCAAGGATTAATGGGGAGAGACAAGAACACAAGGTCCAACAGAGGTATGGGGAAAAAGTGCACAAACTGGGCCATTTTCAATAAACCAGCTCATCAGCAAGGGCTATCTGTGCCTGTAACAATGCCAAGGAGGGAGAAGTTGCACAACATAGTCAAGGGGTACTTAAGTGATCTTACCTGCGTCCTTTCTAATGCTTCAGTTCCCATTAATTATTGGGTGTCCAATCTGACTTCGCCCGACCTCTCCTTATACGCCTTGGAGGTGCTGACATGCCCTGCTGCTACTGTGACATCAGAGCGTGTTTCAAGTTCTGCTGATGCAATCATCACTGATAGGCGCACACACCTCTCCACAGAAAATTCTCCACAGTTTCAAATCCCTCCAGATGAGCGCAAGCCAAACTAAATTCTCCCAAAATGTTGATTTTGACTACTGCTATTTACATCTACCCCTTGCCATATAAAGCCGTTTACTTCCTGCATCAACCATGACTCAGCCCATAGGGCTAATTTTTGTAAACGATGCATATTGTGCAGTGGAAAAACCAGAACGGTAGTCATACCTAACTAATATTTGTCATTGGAGACCATTGTCATGGGTTGACCCACATTGTCACTGAGATAAGGGCTACATATTCGATAGTAATTTACAATTACTGTTCATAAACAACTGATGGTCCTCTGAAAACGTTAATAGAGGGATTCAGAATGACATGGAGGAGCAGGATGAGGAGGAGGGTGACCAACGCTACAATGGGCACATTGTAAACTGCTAAGGAATTTCTATTCCAATATCTGAGTCTCAGTGAGGGAGGGACCACCCAAATGTATAAGTAAGAGCAGTCCCTCCCAAACGTATGTTACTGGGCCTCCTCTGGCCCAGCTGAAAACACGCTCTGATATCAGAGTAGCAGACGGACAGGCCTGCAACTCCAAAGCGTATCAGGAAAGGTGTGTTTACTGTATCAGGCAGCACAAAATGCTAGTAGTACTGTTTTGTATTTGCAAAGGCCACTAGCAACGTATTATTGTGGCTGATGTGTACAGACGGCACAAGTCGGGCTGTGAACTCCTAAATATTGTGGATACAGGAACGGTGCATTTAATGTATCAGACAGCACAAAATGGTAGAGTCCTGCTTTGTGTTTACAAAGGCCACTAGCAACGTATTAATGTGGCTGATGTGGATGGAAGGCACAAGTCAGGCTGTGAATCCCTAAATATTGTGGAAACAGGAACTGTGCTTTCCTGTATCAGGCAGCAGTAAATGCTAGAGTAGTGCTTTGTAACTATTTGCAAAAGCCACTAGCAACGTATGAATGTGGCTGATGTGGACGGATGGCACAAGTCAGGCTGTGAACCCCTAAATATTGTGGAAACAGGACCAGTACATTTACCCTATCAGACATCAGTAAATGCTAGAGTACTGCTTTGTAACTATTTGCAAAAGCCACTAGCAACGTATTAACGTGGCTGAAGTGGATGGAAGGCACAAGTCAGGCTGTGAACCCCTAAATATTGTGGACACAGGAACAGTGCAATTACTGTATTAGGCAGCACTAATTGCTAGAGTACTGCTTTGTAATTATTTGCAAAAGCCATTACCAATGTATTAATGTGGCTGATCTGGACGACACAAGGCAGGCTGTGAACCCCTAAATATTGTGGAAACGTGTCCTGATTCCCTACCTAATCCTCAATCTCTCCCCCCTGCTGTGACTTTGTTCAGAGTTATCAGCTCTTTAAAGAGCTATTGTACTCTGGTTTCTGGACAGTACTATGGAGGTAGTGACACACAATCCTCTAAACACTGCCCCTGCTTGGAAATCTGTCCCTACACTGACCTACACTGCAGGTAGCCCTGAAAAGGGATTTGTGTGTTATTAAGAGACTTAAGCTGGGTTCACACTAAGCGACAGCGACAACGACGTCGCTGTTACGTCACCATTTTCTGTGACGTAACAGCGACCTTGTAAGTCGCTGTTATGATCGCTGCTTAGCTGTCAAACACAGCAACGCAGCAGCGATCATAACGTCGCTGTGCTACATGTGCAGAGAGCAGGGAGCCGCGCTTAGCGCTGGCTCCTTGCTCTCCTAGGTACAGTACACATCGGGTTAATTAACCCGATGTGTACTGCAGCTACATGTCACAGTGCAGAGAGCAGGGAGCCGCTCACACTGCTTAGCGCTGGCTCCTTGCTCTCCTTGCTACAGTATACATTGGGTTAATTACCCGATGTGTACTGCAGCCACATGTGCACAGAGCAGGAGCCGGCACTGGCAGCAAGGGCGGAGGCTGGTAACGAAGGTAAATATCGGGTAACCAGGGAAAGGTCTTCCCTTGGTTACCCGATGTTTACGCTGGTTACAGCTTACCGCAGCTGCCAGACGCTGGCTCCTGCTCCCTGCTCGCTTAATTTCGTCGCTCTCTCGCTGTCACACACAGCGATGTGTGTGTCACAGCGGGAGAGTGACGACCAAAAAATGAAGCTGGACATTCAGCAACGACCGGCGACCTCACAGCAGGGGCCAGGTCGTTGCTGGATGTCACACACAGCGACAGCGACGGGACGTCGCTGCAACGTCACAGAAAATGGTGACGTAGCAGCGACGTCGTTGTCGTTGTCACTGTGTGTGACACTAGCTTTACACTCTCCCTAGCTACTGCTCGCTCTATCCCAAAGCTGATACAATGCTAGCTCCGGACACAATGTGCGCAAAATGGCGGCAGAAGATAGACCTTATGATGCTGAGCAGCCAGCCAATCACAGTAATGCCACAACCAATATGGCTGCGGCATTACTGTGATTGGTTAAAAAGCCCAGCATGTTTAGTGGCTGCAACTGAGGCATCTAAACGGCTGGGCGGGACATCCAAATACAGTGAGGCGAATACACCATTACTCGCAATATAAACGGCTGTCTGTGGATGGATACCATATTTGGCATAGGTGGTCTCCTTGACTGGAGACTGCCCTTCCCGTGGTTGTTCCTTCCCGATGAAAGACCTGGCTAGTTTCCTGCCAGCGTTGAGAAACATGTGATGGTGTCTCCGCAGGCCTTCTTGCTTTGAATATTTCCCAGGGGGCATTGCTCTAGAGTCACTGCGTTGAGAAACACGTGATGGTGTCTCCGCAGTGGTGGATGTTGATCTCCCTAAGGTCAACCATCCTTGCTCACATAGTCTTTTACTAGGCAATGTCCCACTAGCCAGATTCCTACTCCACACTGATGAGGGGCAAATACCCCGAAACGGCTGTCTGTGGATGGATACCATGTTTGGCATAGGTGGTCTCCTTGACTGGAGACTGCCCTTCCCGTGGTTGTTCCTTCCCGGTGAAAGACCTGGCTAGTTTCCTGCCAGCGTTGAGAAACATGTGATGGTGTCTCCGCAGGCCTTCTTGCTTTGAATATTTCCCAGGGGGCATTGCTCTAGAATCACTGCGTTGAGAAACACATGATGGTGTCTCCGCAGTGGTGGATGTTGATCTCCCTAAGGTCAACCATCCTTGATCAAATTAGGATAGTCCAGCTAAAACCTGGACAGATTGCTAGGCAAAAGCTCTAGCAATAAGCCTCAGCCCACAGTTAGGAAGATAGGAGAATTAGGAGAATTTAGTATACTTGGGCTATATAGCAGGCAGTGGACTTAGAAGCCAATCATACTGGTACATAGAAATACATATGTATTTAGCAGTATGATAGCAGTGTGTTTCTATGTCCCTATTCTAGAGGTGAAGAAACAATGAGATTGTTTTGTTTCTATAGAATTACTAAAACATATTTTTTTTGTAAAAAAATTCCAAAACTTGAACTCACAACCTCTAAAATTTCAGGCTGAAGATAAATATATGTGCCACAGGCTCTGCTGATGTCACTGGGAGAATTTTTGTAATCTTGAAGCTGCAGTCACTGGCTCCACAGGCAGATTATATTAATGTTTTAATGACATTTTTAATGCACTTTTTTAAAAAAAATAATAAAACATAACAAATCAGCAATTAACATGAACCATTTGATGTCCCTGTAATTGTAACAATCTGAACAACTAAGCAATCAAATTATTTATGGTGCTCGGTAAATGGCGTAAAAACATGGCATGATTGATTATTTTTCTACAGTTAGGTCCAGAAATATTTGGACAGTGACACAAGTTTTGTTATTTTAGCTGTTTACAAAAACATGTTCAGAAATACAATTATATATATAATATGGGCTGAAAGTGCACACTCCCAGCTGCAATATGAGAGTTTTCACATCCAAATCGGAGAAAGGGTTTAGGAATCATAGCTCTGTAATGCATAGCCTCCTCTTTTTCAAGGGGCCAAAAGTAATTGGACAAGGGACTCTAAGGGCTGCAATTAACTCTGAAGGCGTCTCCCTCGTTAACCTGTAATCAATGAAGTAGTTAAAAGGTCTGGGGTTGATTACAGGTGTGTGGTTTTGCATTTGGAAGCTGTTGCTGTGACCAGACAACATGCGGTCTAAGGAACTCCCAATTGAGGTGAAGCAGAACATCCTGAGGCTGAAAAAAAGAAAAAATCCATCAGAGAGATAGCAGACATGCTTGGAGTAGCAAAATCAACAGTCGGGTACATTCTGAGAAAAAAGGAATTGACTGGTGAGCTTGGGAACTCAAAAAGGCCTGGGCGTCCACGGATGACAACAGTGGTGGATGATCGCCGCATACTTTCTTTGGTGAAGAAGAACCCGTTCACAACATCAACTGAAGTCCAGAACACTCTCAGTGAAGTAGGTGTATCTGTCTCTAAGTCAACAGTAAAGAGAAGACTCCATGAAAGTAAATACAAAGGGTTCACATCTAGATGCAAACCATTCATCAATTCCAAAAATAGACAGGCCAGAGTTAAATTTGCTGAAAAACACCTCATGAAGCCAGCTCAGTTCTGGAAAAGTATTCTATGGACAGATGAGACCAAGATCAACCTGTACCAGAATGATGGGAAGAAAAAAGTTTGGAGAAGAAAGGGAACGGCACATGATCCAAGGCACACCACATCCTCTGTAAAACATGGTGGAGGCAACGTGATGGCATGGGCATGCATGGCTTTCAATGGCACTGGGTCACTTGTGTTTATTGATGACATAACAGCAGACAAGAGTAGCCAGATGAATTCTGAAGTGTACCGGGATACACTTTCAGCCCAGATTCAGCCAAATGCCGCAAAGTTGATCGGACGGCGCTTCATAGTACAGATGGACAATGACCCCAAGCATACAGCCAAAGCTACCCAGGAGTTCATGAGTGCAAAAAAGTGGAACATTCTGCAATGGCCAAGTCAATCACCAGATCTTAACCCAATTGAGCATGCATTTCACTTGCTCAAATCCAGACTTAAGACGGAAAGACCCACAAACAAGCAAGACCTGAAGGCTGAGGCTGTAAAGGCCTGGCAAAGCATTAAGAAGGAGGAAACCCAGCGTTTGGTGATGTCCATGGGTTCCAGACTTAAGGCAGTGATTGCCTCCAAAGGATTCGCAACAAAATATTGAAAATAAAAATATTTTGTTTGGGTTTGGTTTATTTGTCCAATTACTTTTGACCTCCTAAAATGTGGAGTGTTTGTAAAGAAATCTGTACAATTCCTACAATTTCTATCAGATATTTTTGTTCAAACCTTCAAATTAAACGTTACAATCTGCACTTGAACTCTGTTGTAGAGGTTTCATTTCAAATCCAATGTGGTGGCATGCAGAGCCCAACTCGCGAAAATTGTGTCACTGTCCAAATATTTCTGGACCTAACTGTATATGAAACCCATAAAAAATGTAGGAAAAATGTAATGTAAATGCTGAGTTTTTCTGCAAGTTTTAGCCAGGTGTCCGCACCACATGACAGAATAACAATCTGTTTGCTGCTTCTCTTTTATGCGATTTCCCTCTTATTCTATGCATTTTTAGTTTAGATTTGAATCACAGCACTGGCTAATCAAAACCTGTGCCGTGGATGCCAGAAGGTAAGATATTCATAGTACTCTGCCCAGATATGATACACCACTGCCTTTAGGAGTTCGGATGCTTTACGTATGAAAACCACTCACACGAGCATTGTTATACTCTGGTACGCTTGTACCTCAGTCTAGTGCGAGCAGCTTGAAGTGGTTGATTGGCTCACACTAGGGGTAACAACAGCATGATCGGATGTAGTGTGCACCCAAAAAAAAATAAAATGGAGAAACCCTGCCCACCCAGCCTCGAAAATTATCTGTTTATGGCTGGCTGCATGTGGGTGGAGACCCGAACTTTAAATTCTGTCTTCATTAAAATGGCGCAGGAGTCCACGTATGTGCGAAATGAGATCTCCTGCGCCATTTTATTGACCACTATGAGAGGCATCGGCGCATGCGCAGATTTTTTTTTTTACATTTGTGCACACGCCCCTGTTGCTCATAGACTTCACCAGTGTCTTTAATAAAAGGAGGCACATCAAAGAAGAAGCTGGAGGAGAAATTTACAGTGGGGACCTGACCCACAAAAGCCTGCCCCCGTTTCACCTGTCAATCAAAGTGCAGTGCATTTCTGCAACTTTGAGTAAAAATATTTCTGCAAACAAAAATTAGATCTTTCTACAACAGATGTGCCTGCAATCAGCATCTTAGTACCTATATGGCACCGCCTGCCTTTAGTTCATATTTCAAAATCCGGGTGGTTGGGCCACTTTAAGATTTATTGATTAAAGTCAACTTTAAAGTGAACTTTGTTCAAGGGAAAACCCCTTTAACTAGCATAGTCTCCATCATACTAACAGCAGTTAAAAATCAATAGGAATGAAAACAGCCCAACAACTAAGGGTTAGGCCAGTCCTTGCTGCAGGATTAATCACTGATGCTGGGCACAGCAGGAAATACCCAATTTCCTCAGATCTCCCAGTGGAGACCACAGACTATCCTAAGGTCCAGTCACACTAAGCAACTTACCAGCGATCCCAACAACGATAGGGATCGCTGGTAAGTTGCTAGGAGGTTGCTGGTGAGATGTCACACTGCGACGCTCCAGCGATCCCACCAGCAACCTGACCTGGCAGCGTCGCTACACGAGTTGCTGGTGAGCTCACCAGCAACCAGTGACCAGCCACACGTGCAGAGAGCAGGGAGCAGCGCACACTGAGCGCTGGATCCCTGCTCTCCTAGTACAGCACACATCGGGTTAATTACCCGATGTGTGCTGCAGCTACATGTGCACAGAGCAGGGAGCAGCGCACACCGCTTAGCGCTGGCTCCCTGCTCTCCTGGCTACAGCACACATCGGGTTAATTAACCCGATGTGTCCTGCAGCTACACGTGTGTAGTGGGTGGGCCTACCCCCTACTAGTTTAGCATAGTTTACCCGGCATTGTGATTATTAAAAGTGTTGATTTTTATTATTGTATGTGTTGTGTTAGGGCACCCCCTAGTGGCCGGGTGGGACGGCTGTTGCCACCGGGGAAGGAGGAGTCGGCCGGATATCTAGGGAAGGTCTGAGTGTGTGTGGGGGAGAAGGATCCGGGACAGCAGGCAGTGAATATCTGCAGCGGCAAGTGTGAGTGTGTGAGCGGAACACCGGGGGACACCGGAGTAAAGGAGGTGGACGCAACCTCAGGGTCTATTCCGCTGGTGTGGGTCCAGTGTGTGCTTGACCGGAGAGTGGGAACCCGGAGAAGAGGAGTATCTAGGGCATATCCCCACCAGAGGGCGCGTTTGGGCAGGTTGTCCCCAGCTCCACTAATATTGCCGGAATCTGCTGACCGGAGTGTTATTTTCTGTGTGAATAAATGTCAGTTTTTATGCATTTCAACTTTTGCCTGAAGACTCTTTATGCATCGGCCGGAGAGAGAGACGTCACACCCTGCACATTCAAGTCAGTCCCAGAAGTTGAAGAAGTGGTGGAACCAGGGGTCTGCCTCAGTACCAGTGCCACGACTACACAGCCGGAGGTACCCCTGGGCCATCACTTCATGTGGCGTAGTCGGCAGGATGCGAGTTCCCTGCCGGGTACCCAGGAAGCTGAAGATCAGGTAGTGCCTGAAGCACAGGATCCTGACTATGGAAGAAAATTCCCAGCTCCCTGGTGGGAAGAGAACACAGGGCCCGTAGCGTTGGACCGGGCCCAAGAAGAAGAAAAGGCGCGAAAAATTGGCGCCGAAAGAAGAGCCTGTGGCTGGCTGGTGCCGAGGAAGAGGTACGGAGTACTCCGCCCAAAGAGGGGAGGCGCCAGTCCCAGGGCATTGAAGACATACAGAGTGGGCGGTGTACTGAAGAGAAAGAAGTACCGCCGCGGAGGAGTCAAGATATTGCGTGCAGCTGGGGGAGGATACTGTTTAAAAGCGGGAAGCAGAGACCCGCCTTCTTCGCCCTCAGTCTGCACTCTGACACCACCGCTAGTTTCAGCACAGCGTTCCGTGATGGCAGCTTTTGGGCAACCGGAAGAACTGGCTACAACCATGGCCTTGATCACCTTAGGCCGGGGTCGCCCCAGGTTTGCCCCTGCCAGTGAGGCCGCTATGGTGGATCTTCCAGTGGGACCGGGAGATTCTACGCGCCCTGATAAAGTGTCATGGAAAACCACCTGGGACGCACAGTCCGGAAGAACCATCACCGAAGTGAAGGCGACGTATGCCACGCCACCAGGAGGCCGTCCGGAGGTTACACTCTTCCCTTGGGAGACCCCACAGCTTGGCGCTGCCACACCATCTGTTTCCTTGACGGAGCCGGCTGAGGAGTTCACCGAGCGTCTGGAGAAGGACCACCGGGGCTTCATCTGGGACCCGGTAATCGTCCCGCCCGCCGAACCGCGCCCCAGAGCTCCGTCCCCGAAGCCCGACCCTGTTCAGGAACGTCTTGTGGCCGAAACCCTTGTCCGGGAGATGCTGTCCGGTCCGGGCGGAGAGGAGCTGGCCCTGCAGTTTACCACCGGCGTGGTGGTAAAATTTAACCAGAAGGAGGGGTACGGCTTCATCCGCGAGTGCAGCACAGGGGACGACTACTTTTATAACAGAGTCCACCTGGACGTGGAGGGGTTGCCCACCCGGCTTCGCACACTCTGGCCGGGTGAGAAGGTTCAGTTTCTGCCGGACGCAGGTAGTCGCGGTCTATTTGCCGTTGCCGTGAACCGGATGCCAACCGCCCGGGAAGCGGCCCAGTGGCAAGAGGAGCTGGAGTGGGAGGAGCAACAAGAGCGGCGCCGGAGCCATGCAAGACCGGTCCCGTCCGAGCCCTCTCACCCCCGGCGCACCGTGACTGCTGCCCCGGAACCAGCGTCTGGACCGGCCGTTGACCCGGAGAAGATTTCTCCAGTAGTGACCGTGAGTCAGCATGTGACCAATCAACCGGTCATTGTTTTGGACGCGCCACCGCCACCCCGGGTAGCGACACCTTCACCCCCGCCAGGAGCCGAGGCAGCCACGCCAGCAGAGCCGCCCTTTGCCCCCTTGTCTTTCCGACGGGTCCGCCGTCAGCCGGGACAATCTCTGGGGGCCTACATCCAGGCCCAAGCGGAGGAGTGGAAGAAGGCCTGGCCTCCAGAGTAAGCTGTTTCAGCCAACATGTTTAAGACCGGTGTTGTTCCCAGACCGGCAGAAGGTTTCTGTTAAAAGTTTTACGGGTCTGTTGCCCGCCAGCTAAGACCGGGAGCGCTATTGAGCCTCCGGGCGCCCATCTAAGACCGGGAGCGCTGTTGCGTCTCCGGGCGCCATCGTAAGACCGGGAGCGCTATTGAGCCTCCGGGCGCTACCTAGAGACCGGGAGCGCTGCTGCGCCACTAAGCGCCCCTAACGACCGGGAGCGCCGCTGAACTGGTGCCGCTGTGGTCGTGGACTGACCCAAAAGGTTTTGATGTTTTAATGTGTTTACAGTTAAGAGCCTTGCCGGGAGGCTCGGTTTTTAAGAGGGGAGGCATGTAGTGGGTGGGCCTACCCCCTACTAGTTTAGCATAGTTTACCCGGCATTGTGATTATTAAAAGTGTTGATTTTTATTATTGTATGTGTTGTGTTAGGGCACCCCCTAGTGGCCGGGTGGGACGGCTGTTGCCACCGGGGAAGGAGGAGTCGGCCGGATATCTAGGGAAGGTCTGAGTGTGTGTGGGAGAGAAGGATCCGGGACAGCAGGCAGTGAACATCTGCAGCGGCAAGTGTGTGTGTGAGCGGAACACCGGGGGACACCGGAGTAAAGGAGGTGGACGCAACCTCAGGGTCTATTCCGCTGGTGTGGGTCCAGTGTGTGCTTGACCGGAGAGTGGGAGCCTGGAGAAGAGGAGTATCTAGGGCATATCCCCACCAGAGGGCGCGTTTGGGCAGGTTGTCCCCAGCTCCACTAATATTGCCGGAATCTGCTGACCGGAGTGTTATTTTCTGTGTGAATAAATGTCAGTTTTTATGCATTTCAACTTTTGCCTGAAGACTCTTTATGCATCGGCCGGAGAGAGAGACGTCACACCCTGCACATTCAAGTCAGTCCCAGAAGTTGAAGAAGTGGTGGAACCAGGGGTCTGCCTCAGTACCAGTGCCACGACTACACAGCCGGAGGTACCCCTGGGCCATCACTTCATGTGCACAGAGCAGGAGTGACACTGACAGTGAGAGCAGCTGAGGCTGGTATCAAAGGTAAATATCGGGTAACCAAGGACAGGGCTTCTTGGTTACCCGATGTTTACATTGGTTACCAGCCTCCGCAGAAGCCGGCTCCTGCTCCCTGCACATTTAGTTGTTGCTGTCTCGCTGTCACACACAGCGATCTGTGCTTCACAGCGGGACAGCAACAACTAAAAAATGGCCCAGGACATTCAGCAACAACCAACGACCTCACAGCAGGGGCCAGGTTGTTGCTGGATGTCACACACAGCAACATCGCTAGCAACGTCACAAAAGTTGTTCGTTAGCAGCGATGTTGCTAGCGATGTTGCTTAGTGTGACGGGGCCTTTACTGACCTCACAGACCACAGAAGGCTCATGGACCATGCCACATTTTCTTCATTCTTTCAAGCCATGCGAGAACTTGACATCATAGACCACAGAGCTTACAGGGAACTGCACCACTCAGAATTACAGGTCAAAGTCCTTTGCACTGTCTCAACCACAGTGCCACTGGTGTTACAGACCACAGTCTTTTCACTTGTCTGAGGATACAATGTCACTCAGAGTTACACACCTCATTTCCTCTTGCTGTTGTCTGAAGGTAGGGTAATGAGGTTATTCACTACATGTCCAAAGGATCAATCATTTCTAATCAGGGTTTCCTCCACGATTGAAGTCTATTCTCAGGTAGTCAATATTCAGGTGTCAACTACCACCTGCTGTTTTCATTTTATTCAGTATTCACAGGCTTCTTCTCAGCAGGCTCCTTGATTTTAGCATCCAGAGTAGGTCTCAAGGACTTCCATTGTGCTTAAGCTGGTGTCACACTAAACGACAGCGACAACGACGTCGCTGTTACGTCACCATTTTCGGTGACGTAACAGCGACCTTGTAAGTCGCTGTTATGATCGCTGCTTAGCTGTCAAACACAGCAGAAGCAGCGATCATAAGGTCGCTGTGCTACATGTTCAGAGAGCAGGGAGCCGCGCTTAGCGCTGGCTCCTTGCTCTCCTGCAGCACACATCGGGTTAATTAACCCGATGTGTGCTGCAGCTACATGTCACAGTTCAGAGAGCAGGGAGCCGCGCGCACTGCTTAGCGCTGGCTCCTTGCTCTCCTTGCTACAGTATGCATCGGGTTAATTACCCGATGCATACTGCAGCCACATGTCACAGTGCAGGAGCCGGCACTGGCAGCAAGAGCGGAGGCTGGTAACCAGCGTAAACATCGGGTAACCAGGGAAAGGTCTTCCCTTGGTTACCCGATGTTTACGCTGGTTACAGCTTACCGCAGCTGCCAGTGCCGGCTCCTGCTCGCTTCATTTCGTCGCTCTCTCGCTGTCACACACAGCGATGTGTGTGTCACAGCGGGAGAGTGACGACCAAAAAATGAAGCTGGACATTCAGCAACGACCGGCGACCTCACAGCAGGGGCCAGGTCGTTGCTGGATGTCACACACAACGACAGCGACGGGACGTCGCTGCAACGTCACAGAAAATGGTGACGTAGCAGCGACGTCGTTGTCGTCGTCGTTATGTGTGACACCAGCTTAAGAGTAGTGCTCATAACTAGTGATTAGTGAGCACTAAAATGCTTGACTGCGCAATACTTGAATCGAGCAGGTCAGATTCTTGCACAGGCTCGATTCACGTATAATGGAAGTAAATGGGAAATGGGAGCAATTTTCAGGAAGACCCCTTGGGGGGGCAAGAAAATAACTGAAATGGATGGAAACAGCACTCGGATAGTATGGGAACAGTATGGGGAAGACATCTGGATGCATCTTTGACTTCCAGGTTGCTGTTAGGAACAATGTTATCATAGTATTACATCCCTTCTATAATCTGACAATGCAATATACATAACCGAAGATAAAATGGATTTTACAGAAAACATTGTTTCCTATATAATTACTATAGTATGTAAGGCAAAATGAAAAAGAGAAAAAAATGTTTCGTCCACCCCTTAGGTGGGCTTTGCACACTGCGACATCGGTAACAATGTGTTACCGATGCTGCAGCGATAGTCTCGCCCCCGTCGCACGTGCAATATCTAGTGAAAGCTGCCGTAGCGATTATTATCGCTACGGCAGTTTCACATGCACTTACCTGCCGTGCGACGTCCCTCTGGCCGGCGACCCGCCTCCTTCCTAAGGGGGCGGGTCGTGCGGCGTCACAGCGACGTCACACGGCAGGCGGCCAATTGAAGTGGAGGGGCGGAGATGAGCAGGATGTAAACATCCCGCCCACCTCCGTCCTTCTCATTGCAGCCGGCAGCAGTAAGGTGAAGTTCCTCGCTCCTTCGGCTTCATACACAGCGATGTGCGCTGCCACAGGAGCGAGGAACAACATCGCACCTGTCGCTGCACCGGCATTATGGAAATGTCGGAATCTGCAGCGATGATACGATAACGACGCTTTTGCGCTCGTTCATCGTATCATCTAGGATTTACACACTACGACATCGCAAGTGACGCCGGATGTGCTTCACTTTCGATTTGACCCCACCGACATCGCACCTGCGATGTCGTAGTGTGCAAAGCCGCCCTTAGGCTATGTTCACATGTACCATTTTTGCACTGTCACTGCTTTCAATGTTGAAAAATGCAGCAAAAACTGTGAGAGAGTTGACGTGCTACTTCTTTCAAAAACACTGCAGTTTTACACTTCTATTAGGAAAAAAGAAAACAATCATGTGCATTGGATTTATGAAATATCCTACCTTTTCTGTGACTGTAAAAATCAGCTTTTAATTTGCATAAAACTCTTGGAAAAACACTGCAAAAAAAAAACGCCGCAAAAATGCAAAGGTGAAAATAGCCATAATAACTGGGCTCTCTCTCACCGTATTTCCCAATCACCTATTACTACAGTAGATAACATAACATAGGGGGAAATAATTTTAACATTTTCTACCTTATCTGGGCATGTGGTCTGTGTGACATGGCCAGGTACATCCTGTTTAATTTATGAAGAAGGGACACTGAAACTCAGAAATCCTATCCGGACAATGCAAGAACTCCCAAAAATTAAAGGAAGAGGGACTTCAATGCACCCTGTACTAGATGTAAAGCAGGGCCTCATATACATTGTGTTAAAATGGTTAGGTAGTGGGACTCCGTATTATGCGAAGAAAACTTGATGGCGAGTACAACTAAAGGAATTTGATATAGTACTGGAAGATGCACCCTTAGGTCGGAAGATACTCAATAAGCTACTGGGGAAGAGCCGATGATCGATCTGAGTATGATCAAGACTGATGGTGCGCCAGTATCAAAGCCGCAAGGTTGTCTTGGTGCTGATATCGCTTGGTCAAAAGGGAAAATCAAAAACTGCAAAGATATCATAACATTCGAAATCTGGAATGTACGAACTATGAACCAAGTCAAACTCAATGTCGTTAAAGCTGAAATGGATAGAATAGGACTCAACTTACTCGGAATTAGCAAACTAAGATGAACTCAATCTGGACATTTCCAGTCAAACAAACATTTAGTCTACTATTTCAGCAATGATAACTGAAGAAGAAATCGTGTCAATTTTATTCTCAATTGAAAATTAGCCGTCACTGTCATAAAGTATAATGCAGTCAGTGCTAGAGTCATCTCAATACGACTACAAGAAGCACCAATCCATGTCACAGTTATACAAGTCTATGCATCAAGAACAGATTTCGAGAAGGAGGATGTTAAACTATTCTACGATCAAATTCTACAATCAAAAAGAAATAGACATGACGCCAAAACAAGACTAATGGTACCGTCACACTTAGCGAAGCTCCAGCGATCCCACCAGCGATCTGACCTGGCAGGGATCGCAGGAGCGTCGCCACATGGTCACTGGTGAGCTGTTAATCAGGCAGATCTCCACAGTGATCAGAGATCAGCCACCAGCCACCAGTGACCCGTGTAACGACGCTGTGCTTGGTAACCATAGTACACATCGGGTCACTAAGCAAAATGCTTTGCTTATAGTTACCCGATGTGTACCTTGGCTACATGTGCAGGGAGCAGGGAGCCGGCTTCTAGAAGCTGCGGACGCTGGTAACCAAGGTAAAGATCGGGTAACCAAGCAAAGTGCTTTGCTTGGTTACCCGATGTGTACCTTGGTTACCAGCGTCCGCAGAAGCCGGTTCCCTGCTCCCTGCACATTCAGATCGTTGATCTCTCGCTGTCAAACACAGTGATGTGTGCTTCACAGCAGGAGAGCAACGACCAAAAAATGATCCAGGACATTCAGCAATGACCGGCGACCTCACAGAAGGGGCCAGGTCGTTGCTGGATGTCACACACAGCGACATCGCTAGCAAGATCGCTGTTGCGCCACAAAAAATGTGACTCAGCAGCGATGTCGCTAGCGATGTCACTTAGTGAGACGTGGCCTTTACTCATTATCCTAAGAGACTTGAATGCCAAAGTGAGCCAAGGCAAACATGGAACCATTATTGGAAACTTTTGAATTGCTGAGCTAAATGAGTCTAGAGTAGAGTTGAGCGCGGTTCGTGGTTCGTGGTTCTCCAGTTCGCGGCTCGAGTGATTTTGGGGCATGTTCTAGATCGAACTAGAACTCGAGCTTTTTGCAAAAGCTCGGTAGTTCTAGAAACGTTCGAGAACGGTTCTAGCAGCCAAAAAACAGCTAAATCATAGCTTGGTTTCTGCTGTAATAGTGTAAGTCACTCTGTGAATCAAACTATTATCACATTTCAGTGTATAGTGTGCGTGAACAGCGCCTTCAGATCACTGCTGTTTCTATAATGGCGATCGCCATTTTTTTTTTTTTTTTTTCTTGTCTTCCTTCCCTAAGCGCGCGCGTCTTGTGGGGCGGGCCAGCATGTCAGCCAATCCCAGACACACACACAGCTAAGTGGACTTTGAGCCAGAGAAGCAACGGCATGTGTGATAGGATCTGCATGTCACATGTCCCTGCATTATAAAACCGGACATTTTCTTCACGGACGCCATTATCTGCCTTCTGCGTCTTTGGTGTCAGACATCACTGTCGCAGCTCCGTCTTCCTGAGTCCTATAGCCGATACAGCTGTATGCGCTGCATACACAGCGTTAGACAGCTTAGGGAGAGCACTTTATAGCAGTCCTTTTAAGGGCTCCAACCGGCAGGGTCAGAGAGCCATAGGTGACAGGTCCTGCAAACAGCAACAGCGTCTGTGTAGCCCAGGTCAGGGATTTCCTACCTGCATTTCACCATTAGGAGGGAATAGAAAGGCAGTCTTCCATTCCTCTACCCAGAGCACCACAATCCTGCCACTGTACCCTCTTGTCCTCTGCACACTCCAACTGATAACTAAGCCATTATACTAGCAAACACTCAGTGTACCTAGTGGCATCCTATACGTGGCTATTGGACTTTGCTATAGTCCCACTAGTGCAAAGACATTTGCAGAGCGCGTCTGCCTGCATTGCACACTACAACTCATTCTAACCAAGCCATTATACTAGCAAACACTCAGTGTACCTAGTGGCATCCTATACGTGGCTATTGGACTTTGCTATAGTCCCACTAGTGCAAAGACATTTGCAGAGCGCGTCTGCCTGCGTTGCACACTACAACTCATTCTAACCAAGCCATTATACTAGCAAACACTCAGTGTACCTAGTGGCATCCTATACGTGGCTATTGGACTTTGCTATAGTCCCACTAGTGCAAAGACATTTGCAGAGCGCGTCTGCCTGCGTTGCACACTACAACTCATTCTAACCAAGCCATTATACTAGCAAACACTCAGTGTACCTAGTGGCATCCTATACGTGGCTATTGGACTTTGCTATAGTCCCACTAGTGCAAAGACATTTGCAGAGCGCGTCTGCCTGCGTTGCACACTACAACTCATTCTAACCAAGCCATTATACTAGCAAACACTCAGTGTACCTAGTGGCATCCTATACGTGGCTATTGGACTTTGCTATAGTCCCACTAGTGCAAAGACATTTGCAGAGCGCGTCTGCCTGCGTTGCACACTACAACTCATTCTAACCAAGCCATTATACTAGCAAACACTCAGTGTACCTAGTGGCATCCTATACGTGGCTATTGGACTTTGCTATAGTCCCACTAGTGCAAAGACATTTGCAGAGCGCGTCTGCCTGCGTTGCACACTACAACTCATTCTAACCAAGCCATTATACTAGCAAACACTCAGTGTACCTAGTGGCATCCTATACGTGGCTATTGGACTTTGCTATAGTCCCACTAGTGCAAAGACATTTGCAGAGCGCGTCTGCCTGCGTTGCACACTACAACTCATTCTAACCAAGCCATTATACTAGCAAACACTCAGTGTACCTAGTGGCATCCTATACGTGGCTATTGGACTTTGCTATAGTCCCACTAGTGCAAAGACATTTGCAGAGCGCGTCTGCCTGCGTTGCACACTACAACTCATTCTAACCAAGCCATTATACTAGCAAACACTCAGTGTACCTAGTGGCATCCTATACGTGGCTATTGGACTTTGCTATAGTCCCACTAGTGCAAAGACATTTGCAGAGCGCGTCTGCCTGCGTTGCACACTACAACTCATTCTAACCAAGCCATTATACTAGCAAACACTCAGTGTACCTAGTGGCATCCTATACGTGGCTATTGGACTTTGCTATAGTCCCACTAGTGCAAAGACATTTGCAGAGCGCGTCTGCCTGCGTTGCACACTACAACTCATTCTAACCAAGCCATTATACTAGCAAACACTCAGTGTACCTAGTGGCATCCTATACGTGGCTATTGGACTTTGCTATAGTCCCACTAGTGCAAAGACATTTGCAGAGCGCGTCTGCCTGCGTTGCACACTACAACTCATTCTAACCAAGCCATTATACTAGCAAACACTCAGTGTACCTAGTGGCATCCTATACGTGGCTATTGGACTTTGCTATAGTCCCACTAGTGCAAAGACATTTGCAGAGCGCGTCTGCCTGCGTTGCACACTACAACTCATTCTAACCAAGCCATTATACTAGCAAACACTCAGTGTACCTAGTGGCATCCTATACGTGGCTATTGGACTTTGCTATAGTCCCACTAGTGCAAAGACATTTGCAGAGCGCGTCTGCCTGCGTTGCACACTACAACTCATTCTAACCAAGCCATTATACTAGCAAACACTCAGTGTACCTAGTGGCATCCTATACGTGGCTATTGGACTTTGCTATAGTCCCACTAGTGCAAAGACATTTGCAGAGCGCGTCTGCCTGCGTTGCACACTACAACTCATTCTAACCAAGCCATTATACTAGCAAACACTCAGTGTACCTAGTGGCATCCTATACGTGGCTATTGGACTTTGCTATAGTCCCACTAGTGCAAAGACATTTGCAGAGCGCGTCTGCCTGCGTTGCACACTACAACTCATTCTAACCAAGCCATTATACTAGCAAACACTCAGTGTACCTAGTGGCATCCTATACGTGGCTATTGGACTTTGCTATAGTCCCACTAGTGCAAAGACATTTGCAGAGCGCGTCTGCCTGCGTTGCACACTACAACTCATTCTAACCAAGCCATTATACTAGCAAACACTCAGTGTACCTAGTGGCATCCTATACGTGGCTATTGGACTTTGCTATAGTCCCACTAGTGCAAAGACATTTGCAGAGCGCGTCTGCCTGCGTTGCACACTACAACTCATTCTAACCAAGCCATTATACTAGCAAACACTCAGTGTACCTAGTGGCATCCTATACGTGGCTATTGGACTTTGCTATAGTCCCACTAGTGCAAAGACATTTGCAGAGCGCGTCTGCCTGCGTTGCACACTACAACTCATTCTAACCAAGCCATTATACTAGCAAACACTCAGTGTACCTAGTGGCATCCTATACGTGGCTATTGGACTTTGCTATAGTCCCACTAGTGCAAAGACATTTGCAGAGCGCGTCTGCCTGCGTTGCACACTACAACTCATTCTAACCAAGCCATTATACTAGCAAACACTCAGTGTACCTAGTGGCATCCTATACGTGGCTATTGGACTTTGCTATAGTCCCACTAGTGCAAAGACATTTGCAGAGCGCGTCTGCCTGCGTTGCACACTACAACTCATTCTAACCAAGCCATTATACTAGCAAACACTCAGTGTACCTAGTGGCATCCTATACGTGGCTATTGGACTTTGCTATAGTCCCACTAGTGCAAAGACATTTGCAGAGCGCGTCTGCCTGCGTTGCACACTACAACTCATTCTAACCAAGCCATTATACTAGCAAACACTCAGTGTACCTAGTGGCATCCTATACGTGGCTATTGGACTTTGCTATAGTCCCACTAGTGCAAAGACATTTGCAGAGCGCGTCTGCCTGCGTTGCACACTACAACTCATTCTAACCAAGCCATTATACTAGCAAACACTCAGTGTACCTAGTGGCATCCTATACGTGGCTATTGGACTTTGCTATAGTCCCACTAGTGCAAAGACATTTGCAGAGCGCGTCTGCCTGCGTTGCACACTACAACTCATTCTAACCAAGCCATTATACTAGCAAACACTCAGTGTACCTAGTGGCATCCTATACGTGGCTATTGGACTTTGCTATAGTCCCACTAGTGCAAAGACATTTGCAGAGCGCGTCTGCCTGCGTTGCACACTACAACTCATTCTAACCAAGCCATTATACTAGCAAACACTCAGTGTACCTAGTGGCATCCTATACGTGGCTATTGGACTTTGCTATAGTCCCACTAGTGCAAAGACATTTGCAGAGCGCGTCTGCCTGCGTTGCACACTACAACTCATTCTAACCAAGCCATTATACTAGCAAACACTCAGTGTACCTAGTGGCATCCTATACGTGGCTATTGGACTTTGCTATAGTCCCACTAGTGCAAAGACATTTGCAGAGCGCGTCTGCCTGCGTTGCACACTACAACTCATTCTAACCAAGCCATTATACTAGCAAACACTCAGTGTACCTAGTGGCATCCTATACGTGGCTATTGGACTTTGCTATAGTCCCACTAGTGCAAAGACATTTGCAGAGCGCGTCTGCCTGCGTTGCACACTACAACTCATTCTAACCAAGCCATTATACTAGCAAACACTCAGTGTACCTAGTGGCATCCTATACGTGGCTATTGGACTTTGCTATAGTCCCACTAGTGCAAAGACATTTGCAGAGCGCGTCTGCCTGCGTTGCACACTACAACTCATTCTAACCAAGCCATTATACTAGCAAACACTCAGTGTACCTAGTGGCATCCTATACGTGGCTATTGGACTTTGCTATAGTCCCACTAGTGCAAAGACATTTGCAGAGCGCGTCTGCCTGCGTTGCACACTACAACTCATTCTAACCAAGCCATTATACTAGCAAACACTCAGTGTACCTAGTGGCATCCTATACGTGGCTATTGGACTTTGCTATAGTCCCACTAGTGCAAAGACATTTGCAGAGCGCGTCTGCCTGCGTTGCACACTACAACTCATTCTAACCAAGCCATTATACTAGCAAACACTCAGTGTACCTAGTGGCATCCTATACGTGGCTATTGGACTTTGCTATAGTCCCACTAGTGCAAAGACATTTGCAGAGCGCGTCTGCCTGCGTTGCACACTACAACTCATTCTAACCAAGCCATTATACTAGCAAACACTCAGTGTACCTAGTGGCATCCTATACGTGGCTATTGGACTTTGCTATAGTCCCACTAGTGCAAAGACATTTGCAGAGCGCGTCTGCCTGCGTTGCACACTACAACTCATTCTAACCAAGCCATTATACTAGCAAACACTCAGTGTACCTAGTGGCATCCTATACGTGGCTATTGGACTTTGCTATAGTCCCACTAGTGCAAAGACATTTGCAGAGCGCGTCTGCCTGCGTTGCACACTACAACTCATTCTAACCAAGCCATTATACTAGCAAACACTCAGTGTACCTAGTGGCATCCTATACGTGGCTATTGGACTTTGCTATAGTCCCACTAGTGCAAAGACATTTGCAGAGCGCGTCTGCCTGCGTTGCACACTACAACTCATTCTAACCAAGCCATTATACTAGCAAACACTCAGTGTACCTAGTGGCATCCTATACGTGGCTATTGGACTTTGCTATAGTCCCACTAGTGCAAAGACATTTGCAGAGCGCGTCTGCCTGCGTTGCACACTACAACTCATTCTAACCAAGCCATTATACTAGCAAACACTCAGTGTACCTAGTGGCATCCTATACGTGGCTATTGGACTTTGCTATAGTCCCACTAGTGCAAAGACATTTGCAGAGCGCGTCTGCCTGCGTTGCACACTACAACTCATTCTAACCAAGCCATTATACTAGCAAACACTCAGTGTACCTAGTGGCATCCTATACGTGGCTATTGGACTTTGCTATAGTCCCACTAGTGCAAAGACATTTGCAGAGCGCGTCTGCCTGCGTTGCACACTACAACTCATTCTAACCAAGCCATTATACTAGCAAACACTCAGTGTACCTAGTGGCATCCTATACGTGGCTATTGGACTTTGCTATAGTCCCACTAGTGCAAAGACATTTGCAGAGCGCGTCTGCCTGCGTTGCACACTACAACTCATTCTAACCAAGCCATTATACTAGCAAACACTCAGTGTACCTAGTGGCATCCTATACGTGGCTATTGGACTTTGCTATAGTCCCACTAGTGCAAAGACATTTGCAGAGCGCGTCTGCCTGCGTTGCACACTACAACTCATTCTAACCAAGCCATTATACTAGCAAACACTCAGTGTACCTAGTGGCATCCTATACGTGGCTATTGGACTTTGCTATAGTCCCACTAGTGCAAAGACATTTGCAGAGCGCGTCTGCCTGCGTTGCACACTACAACTCATTCTAACCAAGCCATTATACTAGCAAACACTCAGTGTACCTAGTGGCATCCTATACGTGGCTATTGGACTTTGCTATAGTCCCACTAGTGCAAAGACATTTGCAGAGCGCGTCTGCCTGCGTTGCACACTACAACTCATTCTAACCAAGCCATTATACTAGCAAACACTCAGTGTACCTAGTGGCATCCTATACGTGGCTATTGGACTTTGCTATAGTCCCACTAGTGCAAAGACATTTGCAGAGCGCGTCTGCCTGCGTTGCACACTACAACTCATTCTAACCAAGCCATTATACTAGCAAACACTCAGTGTACCTAGTGGCATCCTATACGTGGCTATTGGACTTTGCTATAGTCCCACTAGTGCAAAGACATTTGCAGAGCGCGTCTGCCTGCGTTGCACACTACAACTCATTCTAACCAAGCCATTATACTAGCAAACACTCAGTGTACCTAGTGGCATCCTATACGTGGCTATTGGACTTTGCTATAGTCCCACTAGTGCAAAGACATTTGCAGAGCGCGTCTGCCTGCGTTGCACACTACAACTCATTCTAACCAAGCCATTATACTAGCAAACACTCAGTGTACCTAGTGGCATCCTATACGTGGCTATTGGACTTTGCTATAGTCCCACTAGTGCAAAGACATTTGCAGAGCGCGTCTGCCTGCGTTGCACACTACAACTCATTCTAACCAAGCCATTATACTAGCAAACACTCAGTGTACCTAGTGGCATCCTATACGTGGCTATTGGACTTTGCTATAGTCCCACTAGTGCAAAGACATTTGCAGAGCGCGTCTGCCTGCGTTGCACACTACAACTCATTCTAACCAAGCCATTATACTAGCAAACACTCAGTGTACCTAGTGGCATCCTATACGTGGCTATTGGACTTTGCTATAGTCCCACTAGTGCAAAGACATTTGCAGAGCGCGTCTGCCTGCGTTGCACACTACAACTCATTCTAACCAAGCCATTATACTAGCAAACACTCAGTGTACCTAGTGGCATCCTATACGTGGCTATTGGACTTTGCTATAGTCCCACTAGTGCAAAGACATTTGCAGCACGTCTGCCTGCGTTGCACACTCCAACTAATTATAACTAAGTTGCATTGTCAGGGATATTTATTCTTTATTATTCTGCTGTTAATAAAGCTAGACCACCACTGCAATCTTCACCACCTCTCAATTTTTACTACCACATTTTCAGTCCACAATCTTGTCGCAATCAACATGAGTGGCAAAATGACAGATGCTGGTGGAAAGGGGAAGAGGCGTGGTGGAAAAGGCAAAAAAGGTTTTGTCCGTGGGGAAGGTGGCAAAGCTCCATTATCATCTGCTGAAGATAGACCATCTACCAGCAAAAGTAAGATGTCTACTACTTACCGTGGACAATCCGATGTGCTCCCTTTTTTACGGACACGAACAACAGGAAGAAAGGTAGATGATGGGCAAAAAAGGAAAATGCTTGAATGGATCTCAAGTGGTCCAACAAGTGCCCTCTCAGCCACTTCAAGTACCGCATCCAAAAAACACCAGTCCTCTGAGTTGTCATCCCAATCACACTTGATTTCTCCCAGCTCTGAAGTCTCCATCAGCCCTGCACAGTATGGTGGAACTGAGATGGCTGAGTCTGCAGAGCTGTTCAGTCACACTATAGCCTGGGAATCAGAGGTCTGCTCCCAAGCTACAGTGAGTACAGAACAGGAAATGGTCTGCAGTGATGCCCAGAACCTTTGTGACTCAGATTCAGGCCGTGAGGACCAAGTTTCTGAGCATAATGTTGACCCTTTGTCACAAACTGTAACACCTGTGGTTATAGACAATGAGGAACATACTGATGAAGATGAGACGCAGATACCCGATTGGGATGACAACTTAAATATTCCGTCAGGGCAAGAAGAGGCTCGGTCTGAGAGGGAGGGGAGTGCAAACACAACAATTGATGATGACGTTCTAGATCCCACCTACTGTCAACCCCCAGTCAGGCACTCGAGGAGGTCAACAGAGGCGGTGGAGGAGGATGCAACCGACGACGAAGTTACCTTGCGCCTTCCTGGACAGAGTCGGAGCACTGGTAGCACGTCTACAACTGCATCCTCAGCCACCACTCTGCCTATGAGCATTATTCGGGGTGGATCAACAGGTCGCATGGCCTCTAAGCCTTGCCTAGCCTGGTCCTTTTTTCACATCGAAAAAGATCGCCCAACTCATGTGATATGTAACATTTGTCATGATTCTCTTAGTAGAGGTCAAAAGCTCAGCAGTTTGACAACTTCTTCCATGAATCGTCACATGAATAAATATCATAAGTCCCGGTGGGAAGCTCACCGTGCTGCAATGCGGCCTAGCGGAGCGAACCATCCACCGCCCGCCCCTTCCACTGCATCCGCGCGCTCTTCATCTTCTAGGACTGTGGGGACAGCTGCCACACCTGTTTTTCCACGCAAAACTTCCACCACTGTAACGGCAACAGGCAGTTTGCTTGTAAGGTCGTCAGTTGGTTTGGAAGGGGAAACAAGTGAGTGTGTACAGCTCTCTCAGACATCGATAGCACCAACGTTGGATGAAGGCAACATCATGTCTCCGCCTGCACTTTCCTCACAAACCTGCATTTTTCCAGGGACACCCTACTCAACACCGTCTACACACAGCAGCCAGATCTCTGTCCCTCAGATGTGGTCAAATAAAAGGCCACTTCCTCCGACCCATGACAAAGCTAAGAGGTTGACTCTATCCCTCTGTAAGCTGTTGGCTACCGAAATGCTGCCTTTCCGCCTAGTGGACACACAGGATTTTAGAGACCTTATGTCTGTCGCTGTGCCCCAGTACCAGATGCCTAGTCGCCACTACTTCTCTAAGAAAGGTGTGCCCGCGCTACACCAGCATGTCGCACACAACATCACCGCTTCCTTGAGAAACTCTGTGTGTGAACGGGTGCATTTCACCACCGATACTTGGACCAGTAAGCATGGACAGGGACGTTACATGTCGCTGACTGGGCACTGGGTAACTATGGTGATAGATGGTGAAGGGTCTGCTGCACAAGTCTTGCCGTCCCCACGACTTGTGTGTCAATCCTCTGTCTGTCCAAGTTCCGCCACTGCTTCTGCATCCTCCACCTCATCTGGGTCCTCCACCTCCGCCCCAAGCCTGCCTGGTCAGGCCACCAGCGTTCTCACTGCGCAGAAGGAATCACGCACCCCTCATTACTATGCTGGCAGCAGAGCGCAACGGCATCAGGCGGTCTTTAGCTTGACATGTCTTGGTAATAAGAGTCACACAGCTGAGGAGTTGTGGTCAGCTTTGCGGTCCGAGTTTAATAAATGGTTGTCTCCACTCAAACTGCAGCCTGGTAAGGCCGTGTGCGACAATGCTGCAAACCTGGGTGCGGCACTTCGCCTGGGCAAGGTGACACACGTACCTTGTATGGCTCACGTGTTGAACCTTGTCGTGCAGCAATTTTTAACACACTATCCCGGCCTAGATGGCCTTCTGAACAGGGCACGAAAACTGTCAGCTCTCTTCCGCCGTTCAAGCGCCGCAGCAGAGCGACTTGCATCGCTCCAGAAGTCTTTCGGCCTGCCGGTTCATCGCCTGAAATGCGATGTGGCGACACGCTGGAATTCAACTCTCCACATGTTACAGCGACTGTGGCAGCACCGCAGAGCCCTGGTGCAATACGTCATGACGTATAGCCTGGGCCAACGAGATGCAGAGGTGGGGCAGATCACCCTGATGGAGTGGTCTCAGATCAAGGACCTATGCACCCTTCTGCACAGTTTCGACATGGCGACGAATATGTTTAGCTCTGACAATGCCATTATCAGCATGACGATTCCAGTCATTTACATGCTGGAGCACACGCTAAACACTATTCGGAGTCAGGGGGTGGGACAACATGAAGGGGAGGAACTACAGGAGGATTCATATGCGCAAGGGACAACAACATCACGAAGGTCCAGACGTTCATCATCACCAACGCAGCAGGCATGGGACCATGGGGGACAGGGATCGACAAGGGCGCATAGTAGCAGGCGAAATGTTGAGCAAGGTGCAGGAGAACATGAAGAAATGGAGGACGAACTGTCCATGGACATGGAAGACTCAGCGGATGAGGGAGACCTTGGTCAAATTTCAGTTGAAAGAGGTTGGGGTCAGATGTCAGAGGAAGAAAGAACGGGTAGCACCTCTATGCCACAAACACAGCATGGACTTGGTCCGCATGGCTGCGCAAGACACATGAGTGCCTTTTTGTTGCACTACCTCCAACATGACAGTCGTATTGTCAAAATTAGAAGTGATGATGACTACTGGATTGCCACACTATTAGATCCCCGGTACAAGTCCAAATTTTGTGACATAATTCCAGCCATAGAAAGGGACGCACGTATGCAGGAGTATCAGCAGAAGCTGTTACTAGATCTTAGCTCGGCTTTTCCACCAAACAACCGTGCAGGTGCAGGGAGTGAATCTCCCAGTTGTAACTTGACAAACATGGGACGGTCTCGTCATCTTCAACAGTCTACCCGTACCAGTAGGACCTTTTCTGGTGCCGGTAACAGCAATTTTATGGAATCTTTTCATAATTTTTTTAGACCCTCTTTTGCAAGGCCACCAGAGACAACAAGTCTGACACATAGTCAACGGCTGGAGAGGATGATACAGGAGTATCTCCAAATGAACATCGATGCCATGACTGTGCAACTGGAGCCTTGCTCCTTTTGGGCTTCAAACCTACAAAAATGGCCAGAGCTCGCAACTTACGCCTTGGAGATTTTGTCGTGTCCAGCTGCCAGCGTTGTCTCTGAACGTGTATTCAGTGCTGCTGGGTGTGTGCTGACAGATAAGCGCACGCGTCTGTCCAGTGACAATGTGGACAGACTGACGTTCATCAAAATGAACAAGTCATGGATCCAGAAGGAATTTACTACCCCTGTGTCATCCTGGGGAGAGTAAATGCTTGTGGATTTTTGAATGTGCTTGATGCAAATCAAAACATCCTGTTTGCAACTAGGGCCCAAGTGCTGCCACTGATGGGGTGGGTGTCTGTGTGGCCCAATTTTTGGAAAAAAGGGAGACTCCGCTTGGAGTAACCCTTGCTTGCTGTGTTTTTAAAAGAAGCCAAGATGAACAGAGCTGGGATCAGGAAAGACTTTGCTACCTACCCCGGTGTCATCCTGGGGACGGCTAAGAATAGCGTATTTTTGAATGTGCTTGATGCAAATCAAAACATCCTGTTTGCAACTAGGGCCCAAGTGCTGCCACTGATGGGGTGGGTGTCTGTGTGGCCCAATTTTTGGAAAAAAGGGAGACTCCGCTTGGAGTAACCCTTGCTTGCTGTGTTTTTAAAAGAAGCCAAGATGAACAGAGCTGGGATCAGGAAAGACTTTGCTACCTACCCCGGTGTCATCCTGTGGACGGCTAAGAATAGCGTATTTTTGAATGTGCTTGATGCAAATCAAAACATCCTGTTTGCAACTAGGGCCCAAGTGCTGCCACTGATGGGGTGGGTGTCTGTGTGGCCCAATTTTTGGAAAAAAGGGAGACTCCGCTTGGAGTAACCCTTGCTTGCTGTGTTTTTAAAAGAAGCCAAGATGAACAGAGCTGGGATCAGGAAAGACTTTGCTACCTACCCCGGTGTCATCCTGGGGACGGCTAAGAATAGCGTATTTTTGAATGTGCTTGATGCAAATCAAAACATCCTGTTTGCAACTAGGGCCCAAGTGCTGCCACTGATGGGGTGGGTGTCTGTGTGGCCCAATTTTTGGAAAAAAGGGAGACTCCGCTTGGAGTAACCCTTGCTTGCTGTGTTTTTAAAAGAAGCCAAGATGAACAGAGCTGGGATCAGGAAAGACTTTGCTACCTACCCCGGTGTCATCCTGTGGACGGCTAAGAATAGCGTATTTTTGAATGTGCTTGATGCAAATCAAAACATCCTGTTTGCAACTAGGGCCCAAGTGCTGCCACTGATGGGGTGGGTGTCTGTGTGGCCCAATTTTTGGAAAAAAGGGAGACTCCGCTTGGAGTAACCCTTGCTTGCTGTGTTTTTAAAAGAAGCCAAGATGAACAGAGCTGGGATCAGGAAAGACTTTGCTACCTACCCCGGTGTCATCCTGTGGACGGCTAAGAATAGCGTATTTTTGAATGTGCTTGATGCAAATCAAAACATCCTGTTTGCAACTAGGGCCCAAGTGCTGCCACTGATGGGGTGGGTGTCTGTGTGGCCCAATTTTTGGAAAAAAGGGAGACTCCGCTTGGAGTAACCCTTGCTTGCTGTGTTTTTAAAAGAAGCCAAGATGAACAGAGCTGGGATCAGGAAAGACTTTGCTACCTACCCCGGTGTCATCCTGTGGACGGCTAAGAATAGCGTATTTTTGAATGTGCTTGATGCAAATCAAAACATCCTGTTTGCAACTAGGGCCCAAGTGCTGCCACTGATGGGGTGGGTGTCTGTGTGGCCCAATTTTTGGAAAAAAGGGAGACTCCGCTTGGAGTAACCCTTGCTTACATTGTTTTTAAAAGAAGCCAAGATGAACAAGTCATGGGTCAGCAAAGACTTTGCTACCTACCCCGGTGTCATCCTGGGGACGGCTAAGAATAGCGTATTTTTGAATGTGCTTGATGCAAATCAAAACATCCTGTTTGCAACTAGGGCCCAAGTGCTGCCACTGATGGGGTGGGTGTCTGTGTGGCCCAATTTTTGGAAAAAAGGGAGACTCCGCTTGGAGTAACCCTTGCTTGCTGTGTTTTTAAAAGAAGCCAAGATGAACAGAGCTGGGATCAGGAAAGACTTTGCTACCTACCCCGGTGTCATCCTGGGGACGGCTAAGAATAGCGTATTTTTGAATGTGCTTGATGCAAATCAAAACATCCTGTTTGCAACTAGGGCCCAAGTGCTGCCACTGATGGGGTGGGTGTCTGTGTGGCCCAATTTTTGGAAAAAAGGGAGACTCCGCTTGGAGTAACCCTTGCTTGCTGTGTTTTTAAAAGAAGCCAAGATGAACAGAGCTGGGATCAGGAAAGACTTTGCTACCTACCCCGGTGTCATCCTGTGGACGGCTAAGAATAGCGTATTTTTGAATGTGCTTGATGCAAATCTAGCTGTGAAGTGTACAACTGGGGCCCAAGTGCTGCCACTGAAGGGGTGGGTGTGTGTGGGGCCCAATTTTTGGAAAAAAGGGAGACTCCGCTTGGAGTAACCCTTGCTTGCTGTGTTTTTAAAAGAAGCCAAGATGAACAGAGCTGGGATCAGGAAAGACTTTGCTACCTACCCCGGTGTCATCCTGGGGACGGCTAAGAATAGCGTATTTTTGAATGTGCTTGATGCAAATCAAAACATCCTGTTTGCAACTAGGGCCCAAGTGCTGCCACTGATGGGGTGGGTGTCTGTGTGGCCCAATTTTTGGAAAAAAGGGAGACTCCGCTTGGAGTAACCCTTGCTTGCTGTGTTTTTAAAAGAAGCCAAGATGAACAGAGCTGGGATCAGGAAAGACTTTGCTACCTACCCCGGTGTCATCCTGGGGACGGCTAAGAATAGCGTATTTTTGAATGTGCTTGATGCAAATCAAAACATCCTGTTTGCAACTAGGGCCCAAGTGCTGCCACTGATGGGGTGGGTGTCTGTGTGGCCCAATTTTTGGAAAAAAGGGAGACTCCGCTTGGAGTAACCCTTGCTTACATTGTTTTTAAAAGAAGCCAAGATGAACAAGTCATGGGTCAGCAAAGACTTTGCTACCTACCCCGGTGTCATCCTGGGGACGGCTAAGAATAGCGTATTTTTGAATGTGCTTGATGCAAATCAAAACATCCTGTTTGCAACTAGGGCCCAAGTGCTGCCACTGATGGGGTGGGTGTCTGTGTGGCCCAATTTTTGGAAAAAAGGGAGACTCCGCTTGGAGTAACCCTTGCTTGCTGTGTTTTTAAAAGAAGCCAAGATGAACAGAGCTGGGATCAGGAAAGACTTTGCTACCTACCCCGGTGTCATCCTGTGGACGGCTAAGAATAGCGTATTTTTGAATGTGCTTGATGCAAATCAAAACATCCTGTTTGCAACTAGGGCCCAAGTGCTGCCACTGATGGGGTGGGTGTCTGTGTGGCCCAATTTTTGGAAAAAAGGGAGACTCCGCTTGGAGTAACCCTTGCTTGCTGTGTTTTTAAAAGAAGCCAAGATGAACAGAGCTGGGATCAGGAAAGACTTTGCTACCTACCCCGGTGTCATCCTGTGGACGGCTAAGAATAGCGTATTTTTGAATGTGCTTGATGCAAATCTAGCTGTGAAGTGTACAACTGGGGCCCAAGTGCTGCCACTGAAGGGGTGGGTGTGTGTGGGGCCCAATTTTTGGAAAAAAGGGAGACTCCGCTTGGAGTAACCCTTGCTTGCTGTGTTTTTAAAAGAAGCCAAGATGAACAGAGCTGGGATCAGGAAAGACTTTGCTACCTACCCCGGTGTCATCCTGGGGACGGCTAAGAATAGCGTATTTTTGAATGTGCTTGATGCAAATCAAAACATCCTGTTTGCAACTAGGGCCCAAGTGCTGCCACTGATGGGGTGGGTGTCTGTGTGGCCCAATTTTTGGAAAAAAGGGAGACTCCGCTTGGAGTAACCCTTGCTTGCTGTGTTTTTAAAAGAAGCCAAGATGAACAGAGCTGGGATCAGGAAAGACTTTGCTACCTACCCCGGTGTCATCCTGTGGACGGCTAAGAATAGCGTATTTTTGAATGTGCTTGATGCAAATCAAAACATCCTGTTTGCAACTAGGGCCCAAGTGCTGCCACTGATGGGGTGGGTGTCTGTGTGGCCCAATTTTTGGAAAAAAGGGAGACTCCGCTTGGAGTAACCCTTGCTTGCTGTGTTTTTAAAAGAAGCCAAGATGAACAGAGCTGGGATCAGGAAAGACTTTGCTACCTACCCCGGTGTCATCCTGGGGACGGTTAAGAATAGCGTATTTTTGAATGTGCTTGATGCAAATCTAGCTGTGAAGTGTACAACTGGGGCCCAAGTGCTGCCACTGAAGGGGTGGGTGTGTGTGGGGCCCAATTTTTGGAAAAAAGGGAGACTCCGCTTGGAGTAACCCTTGCTTGCTGTGTTTTTAAAAGAAGCCAAGATGAACAGAGCTGGGATCAGGAAAGACTTTGCTACCTACCCCGGTGTCATCCTGTGGACGGCTAAGAATAGCGTATTTTTGAATGTGCTTGATGCAAATCAAAACATCCTGTTTGCAACTAGGGCCCAAGTGCTGCCACTGATGGGGTGGGTGTCTGTGTGGCCCAATTTTTGGAAAAAAGGGAGACTCCGCTTGGAGTAACCCTTGCTTACATTGTTTTTAAAAGAAGCCAAGATGAACAAGTCATGGGTCAGCAAAGACTTTGCTACCTACCCCGGTGTCATCCTGGGGACGGCTAAGAATAGCGTATTTTTGAATGTGCTTGATGCAAATCAAAACATCCTGTTTGCAACTAGGGCCCAAGTGCTGCCACTGATGGGGTGGGTGTCTGTGTGGCCCAATTTTTGGAAAAAAGGGAGACTCCGCTTGGAGTAACCCTTGCTTGCTGTGTTTTTAAAAGAAGCCAAGATGAACAGAGCTGGGATCAGGAAAGACTTTGCTACCTACCCCGGTGTCATCCTGGGGACGGCTAAGAATAGCGTATTTTTGAATGTGCTTGATGCAAATCAAAACATCCTGTTTGCAACTAGGGCCCAAGTGCTGCCACTGATGGGGTGGGTGTCTGTGTGGCCCAATTTTTGGAAAAAAGGGAGACTCCGCTTGGAGTAACCCTTGCTTGCTGTGTTTTTAAAAGAAGCCAAGATGAACAGAGCTGGGATCAGGAAAGACTTTGCTACCTACCCCGGTGTCATCCTGGGGACGGCTAAGAATAGCGTATTTTTGAATGTGCTTGATGCAAATCAAAACATCCTGTTTGCAACTAGGGCCCAAGTGCTGCCACTGATGGGGTGGGTGTCTGTGTGGCCCAATTTTTGGAAAAAAGGGAGACTCCGCTTGGAGTAACCCTTGCTTGCTGTGTTTTTAAAAGAAGCCAAGATGAACAGAGCTGGGATCAGGAAAGACTTTGCTACCTACCCCGGTGTCATCCTGGGGACGGCTAAGAATAGCGTATTTTTGAATGTGCTTGATGCAAATCAAAACATCCTGTTTGCAACTAGGGCCCAAGTGCTGCCACTGATGGGGTGGGTGTCTGTGTGGCCCAATTTTTGGAAAAAAGGGAGACTCCGCTTGGAGTAACCCTTGCTTGCTGTGTTTTTAAAAGAAGCCAAGATGAACAGAGCTGGGATCAGGAAAGACTTTGCTACCTACCCCGGTGTCATCCTATGGACGGCTAAGAATAGCGTATTTTTGAATGTGCTTGATGCAAATCAAAACATCCTGTTTGCAACTAGGGCCCAAGTGCTGCCACTGATGGGGTGGGTGTCTGTGTGGCCCAATTTTTGGAAAAAAGGGAGACTCCGCTTGGAGTAACCCTTGCTTGCTGTGTTTTTAAAAGAAGCCAAGATGAACAGAGCTGGGATCAGGAAAGACTTTGCTACCTACCCCGGTGTCATCCTGGGGACGGTTAAGAATAGCGTATTTTTGAATGTGCTTGATGCAAATCTAGCTGTGAAGTGTACAACTGGGGCCCAAGTGCTGCCACTGAAGGGGTGGGTGTGTGTGGGGCCCAATTTTTGGAAAAAAGGGAGACTCCGCTTGGAGTAACCCTTGCTTGCTGTGTTTTTAAAAGAAGCCAAGATGAACAGAGCTGGGATCAGGAAAGACTTTGCTACCTACCCCGGTGTCATCCTGGGGACGGATAAGAATGGCGTATTTTTGAATGTGCTTGATGCAAATCTAGCTGTGAAGTGTACAACTGGGGCACAACTGCTGCCACTGAAGGGGTGGGTGTGTGGGGCCCAATTTTTGGAAAAAAGGGAGACTCCGCTTGGAGTCACCTTGCGGTGTTTTACATGACTTTAGAAGGGCGTGCCATGCCTATATCTGTGTGTCCTCCTCTTTTTCCTTGTCCAGCTGTTTTGTTTTCGCATGAGTACATGTCCTTGTCACTTTCCCATGTGTTTGTGTTGTGTTGTGAGTTGTTTGTCACCTTTTGGACACCTTTGAGGGTGTTTTCTAGGTGTTTTACTGTGTTTGTGATTGCCTGCCATTGTTTCCTATGGGCTCGAGTTCGGTTCGTCGAACGTTCGACGAGCCGAACTCGAGCCAGACCCCCCGTTCGGCGAACCGCCTCGAGCCGAACCGGGACCGGTTCGCTCATCTCTAGTCTAGAGGAAGATTTATTGACTTTTGCACAACAAATCAACTGTCCATTGTGAACACTTTCCAAAATCACAAACGGAGACTTTAGACATGGACATCACCAAATGGGGCCTTTAAGAACCAGATTAACTAAATAAGTGTTTGACAAAGATGGAGTTCATCGATCATTATCAGAATAACAAGGCAAGGACTTGACTGTGGAACTGATCATGAACTTTAGACAGCAAAGATTAGAGCCAAGCGGTGCAAAAGGACTAGATAACAGGTCGTTTTAACTTGATTTGACCAACATACCTGACGTTTTTTGGAACGGTCTGCACAACCAATTTATATTTCTAGAAACGGATTAAAGAAATCCTGAGGAATTATGGACACATATAAAGACTATTGTTAATGGAGAAGCCAGAAAGACAATGATCAAGAGGCAGAAGAGACCCCCGTAGCCATAATCAACAGAAGAGACCCTAAAGATCCTCAAAGAATGACAAATGGCAAAAGCAAAAGGTAACAATCAGGACACAGACAACATCAGTAAAAGACAAAAAAGAACCATTCGAGCAAATAAAGAACTTTACTACCAAAAGATTTGTACAGAGATAGAAAATGAACACGAAGAACAAATTAAGGAAAAATGGAAAAAATTCATGGAGCACCTCTACAAGAACAACTCAGTGTTACGGGAAGAAACTATAGCGAACCAAACATCTGAAAAGACAAAGTTATTGCTGCGATAAACCTTTGGACAACAATAAAGCATCTGAATGTGACCATATTCCAATAGAACTAATAAAGTCTTCTGAAGAAGCAGTTGATGTCATCACACACCTGTGTCAACAGATGTGGAAAACTGGGAAATGGCCCAAGGACTGGGTAAGAACGGTGTTTATTCTTGTTCTGAAGAAGAGAGATGCTACCGACTGTGTAAACTATCAGACTATTGCACTCATACCTCATGCCAGCAAAATACTACTTAAGAGCCTACAAAGTCTGCTACAGCCTTACTTTGACAAAAATGCCAGAGGGACAGGCAAGATTCAGATAAGGCAGAAGAACAAGAGATGTAATTGCTAACATTAGATGGATAATGGAAAAGGACAAAGAATATAAAAAGGAGGTCTATTTTGCTTCATTGACTAAAACAAAAACTTTGACTATGTTGATAATCAGAAATTTTGGAATACTATGACGGATATGGATGTGTCAAAACATATGATCAGCCTCATCATGAACCTTAACATCGACAAAGAAGCAAAAGCTTCGAATGAAAAACGCTGACACGGCATGGTTCAAGTAGAGTGAGGCTTCAGACAAGGCTGCATCCTGTCACTAATTCTCTCCAATTTATATGCAGAAGCTATTTGCAGACTTGCTGAAGAAGAAGGAATCAAAATTGCTGTACAAATCATTAACAATCTTAAATACACAGATGATACAACATTTATAGCAACAAACAGATGGAATGAAGGACTTATTACAGATTGTCAAGATGGAAAACTCAAACATGGAACTCCTACTCAATACAAAGAAGACAAAGATATTGACTACTGCCAGGTACGACTGGGACACAATTGAGATGCATGGCAATGAATTGGAAGTTGTAAAGGATTTCAACCTACTTGGCTCAAAGATCACCGGAAGGCAATAGAAATTAGGTATTGCGATGTTACACACCGTCCACACACTGTGTAATGGGGGTTTTACTCACTTTTGCTGCAATGCAAGGTAGTACAGGAACACAAACTGTTTAAAAAGTCTAGAAGTTTATTAAACACTTCATAAACTGCACTACCAGTACATTACACATGGATTTCTGGTCCGTAAGAGTCGTGGTACTCCCCTATAGGTTTGGATATGCTTCTCCACAGAAGTATCTCAGTGATAACAATCTGTTACACTTATAGAGGTTTCTGTGCCTCCATTCTGAGTCCAGCAGCCTCTTTCATTTCTCAGAGGCTGCGCCTCAGATACCCGGATTTCTGGTCCGTTTAAATCGCTGTACTCCTGCTCAGACGTATATGCCTCCAGTATCCGAGTAGAGCTCCCACAGCCTCCACTCACTCAACTCCAGCTGGTTGAAGCCAACCCACGCTTCCCTTAGCTGGGTTCCTTCCAGAGGCTCCAACCTCTATCAGTTTAGCAACTTCTTTCAGAGGCTGCTTCTCATTCAGTGCTTCTCACAAACACTGTCTCACACTCTCTCTGATCTGCCATGTGCCATACAACATAATTTAGACACATGTAAGACACACTTATAGGTGGGAATATGTGGATGGCCAGTTCCACCCATCTCTCCAGCCATCCGTGATCCTGGCTCTGTGAATACTAAAGCAAACCTTTGTGACACTACAAGTACCAGCACACACTTCCAGGATAACACCCCTTATGTGGTACATATTGGCCATTAACAATGTATCCAGTCATCTTCTTACACTATGGACAAATCAACAATGTAGTCACTGGACAAAGTCCTCAAATCAAAGAACATTTCACTGGTGACAAAGACATGATTCGTACATAGTCTTTTCTGTAGTAACATACAGTTAGGTCCAGAAATATTTGGACAGTGACACAAGTTTTGTTATTTTAGCTGTTTACAAAAACATGTTCAGAAATACAATTATATATATAATATGGGCTGAAAGTGCACACTCCCAGCTGCAATATGAGAGTTTTCACATCCAAATCGGAGAAAGGGTTTAGGAATCATAGCTCTGTAATGCATAGCCTCCTCTTTTTAAAGGGACCAAAAGTAATTGGACAAGGGACTCTAAGAGCTGCAATTAACTCTGAAGGCATCTCCCTCGTTAACCTGTAATCAATGAAGTAGTTAAAAGGTCTGGGGTTGATTACAGGTGTGTGGTTTTGCATTTGGAAGCTGTTGCTGTGACCAGACAACATGCGGTCTAAGGAACTCTCAATTGAGGTGAAGCAGAACATCCTGAGGCTGAAAAAAAAGAAAAAATCCATCAGAGAGATAGCAGACATGCTTGGAGTAGCAAAATCAACAGTCGGGTACATTCTGAGAAAAAAGGAATTGACTGGTGAGCTTGGGAACTCAAAAAGGCCTGGGCGTCCACGGATGACAGCAGTGGTGGATGATCGCCGCATACTTTCTTTGGTGAAGAAGAACCCGTTCACAACATCAACTGAAGTCCAGAACACTCTCAGTGAAGTAGGTGTATCTGTCTCTAAGTCAACAGTAAAGAGAAGACTCCATGAAAGTAAATACAAAGGGTTCACATCTAGATGCAAACCATTCATCAATTCCAAAAATAGACAGGCCAGAGTTAAATTTGCTGAAAAACACCTCATGAAGCCAGCTCAGTTCTGGAAAAGTATTCTATGGACAGATGAGACAAAGATCAACCTGTACCAGAATGATGGGAAGAAAAAAGTTTGGAGAAGAAAGGGAACGGCACATGATCCAAGGCACACCACATCCTCTGTAAAACATGGTGGAGGCAACGTGATGGCATGGGCATGCATGGCTTTCAATGGCACTGGGTCACTTGTATTTATTGATGACATAACAGCAGACAAGAGTAGCCGGATGAATTCTGAAGTGTACCGGGATATACTTTCAGCCCAGATTCAGCCAAATGCCGCAAAGTTGATCGGACGGCGCTTCATAGGACAGATGGACAATGACCCCAAGCATACAGCCAAAGCTACCCAGGTGTTCACGAGTGCAAAAAAGTGGAACATTCTGCAATGGCCAAGTCAATCACCAGATCTTAACCCAATTGAGCATGCATTTCACTTGCTCAAATCCAGACTTAAGACGGAAAGACCCACAAACAAGCAAGACCTGAAGGCTGCGGCTGTATAGGCCTGGCAAAGCATTAAGAAGGAGGAAACCCAGCGTTTGGTGATGTCCATGGGTTCCAGACTTAAGGCAGTGATTGCCTCCAAAGGATTCGCAACAAAATATTGAAAATAAAAATATTTTGTTTGGGTTTGGTTTATTTGTCCAATTACTTTTGACCTCCTAAAATGTGGAGTGTTTGTAAAGAAATGTGTACAATTCCTACAATTTCTATCAGATATTTTTGTTCAAACCTTCAAATTAAACGTTACAATCTACACTTGAATTCTGTTGTAGAGGTTTCATTTCAAATCCAATGTGGTGGCATGCAGAGCCCAACTCGCGAAAATTGTGTCACTGTCCAAATATTTCTGGACCTAACTGTATGGATGTGAAACCTGGACTATAAAGAAGCAAGACAGAAGAAGAAACAACACCCTTGAAATGTGATGTTGGAGAAAGATTATATCAATACCATGAGTGGCAAAAGAAACAAACAATACCATTTTGGAACAAATCAATTTTTAAACTTTTCACATATCAAAAGAAGAGAGCAATCACTTGAAAATGACATCATGGTTAGAAAAATAGAATGTCTCTCACTTGTGCTCTCCCTACAGAGGACGCGTGCGAATCCACAGCAAACAATTGACATGCTGCAGTCTGAAAAAATGCACTGCAGGTCAGTTTTTGCTGCAGAAAAAACAAGCACAGTGGGCACAGGATTTCTAGAAATCCAGTCCACTATGCTTGTACTTTAGAACACAGCGTTTTGGATCCAGCTGAAGCATGCACATCCAAAACGCTGCAAACACTGATTGTGAGCACACACCTGTGACGACATGGACTCTCATGGGTTAAAGTTTCTTAACATTCAGCCAGACGTATTGTTCTTTTGTGTATTACCTCATGTTTGCTTAGCTATTGTTTCTCCAGACCCTTCCAGTAATCATTGTAATGTAGTTGTGTATTGCTAATGTAATTACCTTAGTAGCCATTGTCTAGTCTGTTACTTGCAGACTCCATGTAAATACCCTCAGTCTTTCTACCCATGTCATTTAAATGAACATTACCCATGCAGCTTGAAATTCCTCCAATGGGAGAAGCAATCTTGTCCAACCAATCCGATGAAGACGCAGTGTATCCAAAAGGAAGGCTGTGGCTATAAAAGGGGATTTCTTTAAGTCACCAGGTTGTTGTTGATGGATGTGTATGATCCAGTCTAAGCTCTTAGGAGCTGGCTAGAGAATCAGGATACCTTGTGGCTTCAATCTAGGGACTCCAGTTCCGATTGGAGACCATATCCACAATCTAGGGATTTCGACTCCGGCTGCCAGGATTATATAATCAAACCAAGGACTACTTAAGGAAGAAACCCAGGTTGGGACAATTTGGTCACCTGGCTACAGACTTTGCAGACCTCACACAGCTTCCTAAATCCGGCGCTATTCCTTTCTCGGTGGGTGCCCACCGAAAGCGGGGTGCTGCTGGATTGGAGTAAGTGGCCCTGGAAGCTCTGAGGAATGGACATTCTAATCCCTGGTGAGCCAGCGGAAGGGTGAGACTCTGTTGACTGTTACATTTGTGTGTTTTGCTGGTTATGTGTTATGTGCCGTTAATTGTTTGGGGATCCAATAAAGTCCTAATATTGTGATTCCCTCACCCTGTATTGTCTGAGTAGTGTTCCGCCCATGGTTACGGAGGTCGGGCGTTCAGTTGGGATGAGCCCTGGGCCACGCTGTCTTTCTAAAGGCGGCTGGTTCAGTGGACGAGAGCACCCACTGAGCCCCGTGTCTCCACAACCCTTACAAGATAATGATTGAGAAGATCCTATCTAGGCTTCCACAAGATTGAGCTGCCTACAAAGCGTTTATCCATCAAGTTGCCATAGCTTGAGATAGCGCTGAAAGCCGTTAAAAGAAGGAGGACCCCTACATTCCTAAAGCCTATGCACTAAGTGCAGGGGCTGCCAAAAATTAGGAGGGACTGCAATACACCCTGGAAGACACATAAAGGAGGGCCTCAATATACATTTTTTTTTACCATTATTAAGGAGTCTCATTTCTTAATAATGGAAAAAAATTGTTTTCTGAGACCCTCCTCTACATGTCTTCCAGGGTATATTGGAGTCCCCTCTTCTAATTTTTGGCAGCCTTTGCACAGAATGCATTTTACTAGTCTAGTTCCACTCTATAATAATAGGAACATTTTTGTATTCTGGGGCCCTTCTCTTCTTGTTTTCCAGGGTGAATTGCAGTACCCCATCTAATTTTTGGCAGTCCCTGCACATAGTGCATAGGCTTTACTAGTTTAGGAGTCCCAATAATGGGAGAAAATTGTATTCTGGGGTCCTCCTCTACTTGTCTTCCAGAGTGTATTTGTGTCCCTCCTGCTAAGTTTTAGCAGCTCTTGCACATAGTGCATAGGCTTTACTAGTCGAGGAGTCACACTCATTAATTATGAATGTAACGCCCATATCAGCATCCCCATGCGGTTCTGCCCCTTCTGTCGGTTCTCTCACCTGCCTGGCTGTCCTGCGGTAGCTGTCCAATCCTCGGTTCATGCTGCTGTATCCCGAGGCCTGAACACACCACACAGACCCCCTAGGAATACCCGTAGGATGCACGCAGCCACATCCCTTTTCTTAAAAAAACAGTGCAACATGACCCATACATACCTCTCAGGTCAACTGATAGGTTTTAGTTATTTAAGGCACCTTCCCCTTAAGGAAGATGCCTGGCCAATGAGTTCCTAATATTGCTAGTTCTCAGGTCCCATTGTGCTGCTGCTGTCTTTGTGCTGTTGATTCATCTCTGTGTTTCAGTGCATTGTCAGTATACTGCTGCAACAATCCACGCTGCTCGGCTACCAAGATATTCACTGCTGCAAGTATCCATGCTGGCCGCCCACCATGATACCCAAAGCTGCAAGTGTACTCATCAGCCACTGCTACCACATCCATCCATCCCGGCCGAATATTTGATACCGGCTGCTGCTACTGTTGCTATTACCAGAGACTGTCTAGCATACGTGGTGCCAGCTGATAAGGTACCACAGATCCCCTGGGGCTGCCCTCTGCTGGCTGCTTACTGGCGTGTGTATCTAATGTGACCTCCGGTAGCAGTAATGAAGACTCAGTGACTAGTCCAGTTCACTCTTCCAGGCAAGTGAACAGTACTTTTGGTCCAGTGGACCCACTAATACTCGCCCCACGAGCATAACAGTTCTTCCAGGTCATGGATTCCACTGGCGCCAATGCTGTCCAATTGGCCGGAGTACAACAGAAGCTTGTCTGTCAATGTAAGACACAGACCCATATGCTGGCCTTTATAACATCAGTGGATACCCGCCTGAACAGTCTGCAAGCCACCATCACTCTGACTCCCATTCAGAGCATAGTTCAATATCTGGTGGTCAGTACTGCCTCAGCCTCCAGACTTCATCTCACGGCTCCTTCTCGGTTTAATGGGCATCCGAAATTATTCAGAGGCCTCCTGAATCAATGCTCACTCCTTTGTAATCTTCTCCCTCACCACTTCGCCTAATAACAAGCCAAAATGGCCTTACTCATGTCCCACCTGGAAGGAGAGGCTTTGACTTGGATGAATCTGGACGAGCTGGCGGGTCGTGATGTGCCATTTTCTCTGGATGACCTAGTATCACTGGCTATCCTTACTGACTTTCAGTTCCAAGAACGATCGAGAGAGTTGAACCTGGAGACGTTGTTGCGCCTGGCTCCTTCGTTCCAAAGGCCAATCATGCCACTACCTGTAGCTCCCATGGCTTCCGCTGAGCCCATGTTACGGGGCTTAGATGACTGGGCAGGGACACCTATTCTGATCCTCAGACTATGGGACCCTGCACTGTCCCTTAGCGCAGAGGTACGCTTGATGGTAGCGAGGTCTGAGTTGCCACCGTGACCCTTACTCCTGTCCAAGTCCTGGTGTAACTCCACTCCTCCTCCTGCACCCAAGGGGTGAACCGGGACCATAGTCAGAAACCCCACAGCTAAACGCAGACAGGGGGAAAACAAAACTCATATACACTGCAATCAAGTACAAAGGAGCAATAATACGTGCACAGGGGAAAACAACATAAAAAGGGAGGAAGTGAAGAGACAACCAGGAAACTTCCAAACCACACAATAAGCACACCACAGATCACCAACAGATTGGATCACCACAATAAGACCGAAACCGCTGCACAAACTGGAGCTATTATTGGCACTGACTAGAAGGATCCAGTACATTATATAGGAAGGAGACTGCTGTGATTGCTATTTAGCAACCTGAGCTCCTCCATGAAAGCTGAGGCATCCAACCTGCTCAGCTGTCTTTGAAACCCTCTAACCTCCTGGGTCTGCTATCCGCCTATTGGACCTATGTGGACATCTTTGACGAGAACGGGGCTGAGACGCTGCCATCACATAGACAGTATGAGTGCCCTATTGACCAACTCCCTGAGTCTACTCCTTCCCACGGTTGCATTTATCCTCTGTCTCAGGCTGAGACCCAAGCTATGTCCAAGTACATAAAGGAGAATCTGACAAGAGTTTTCAGTCAAAGGTCTTCCTCACCGGCTTGAGCTGGTTTCTTCTTTGTCAAGAAAAAGGACAGGTCCCTTCAACCTTGTATAGACTACAGATTTATCAATCAAATCAATTATGGGAGAGGGATCTAGTTACCTCTAAGTTACGGGTCCTTCTGGAAAACTACCTCAAGGTGTTCGACGGTCAAGAACAAATACCCATGTAGCGCTCGGCCCCGGTCCCAGCGTAACATCCATGCGTGCCACCGCTCCCTGTCTCTGGTGGGGTGTCCTCTCTCTCACCTGCCCAGCAGCTCTGTAGCGCCCAGTCCAGGCACGGCATCCATGCTCGCCTCTGCTACCAGGCTCCGATGGGGAGCCTCACTCTCACCTGCCCAACAATCACTCTCACCTGCCCAACAGTCCCACAGCCTCCTCTTCTATCCCAAGGTTTGTCGTGGCCTCTTCATGCTCCCAAGCTGCGCGTATTGCTTCTGTGAGTGCCCGTGAGTGCTCGTAGGGTGTGCGCGCGGCCATGCCCCCTTTCCTAAAGGGCTGGTACTGCATTACCTGGAAGTGATCCCAGAGGTCACCTGTTACCTTAAGGGTATTTAAGTGGACCTCTCCTAACAGGAGGCGCCTGAACAACATTGCCTATAGTGCATTTCTAGTTCTCAGGTCCCTGAACGTTACTATGTCTAGTCCTTATACCAGTCTCGTATATCTAACCTCTGTCTCATCCTAGAGCCTGCTCTCTACCACCCCTGTGCCGACACGCCTGAACCTTCACCGCTGCTTTGCCACATCAGAGCGACTACCCTTGTGCTCACACGAATGAGCATTCACCGCTGTGCCGCCTCATCTGTGTCATCACCTCTGTGCCACCATCCCCATGCTGCTGCAACTCTGCACTCTAATATTGAACATTAACAGACTGTACCCGTTCTTAAGAGACTGTCTCTACAGGTTCTTGGCTGCTGTGCATTTAGGTCTTCTATTGGTGCACCACACAGTCCTTGTATAGGGGTTGCTGCTGGTTCACCCCAGGACACTTGTCGTTCCTCAGCAACCGTAACAAGCTGCTACTGCTTATACCAGACAGGTTCCAGGAGCAACCGTAACAAGCTGCTACTGCTTATACCAGACAGGTTCCAGGACGTTCTCCAAGCTCGACTACCGTGGTGCGTACAATGTGGTCCAGATACAGTCGGGCATGAAGTGGAAGACGGCCTTCAACACCCAAAAAAGAAAAACATAGTTCAAAGTGCTGTATACTGCACCGGTCTTTAAATAAACATTAATGGTGTATATAACTGCATAGTTACTACATACAATCTGCGTACATGTAGAACAAAGCAGGATCACCTAAAGGTCTGAAAAAGTGCTTAGCTTTATTAAGTCAAAGAAATGTGCTAACATACAATATAAAAACATTTAAAAAGGTTCAGCCACTAAAACAGTGCTAGAACCATAATGTAACCAGTACCTCCAAAACAATTAGATTATAGCATCCTGACAAACATGATAATATACTAATTCAATAACAATGATAAGGATCACATTTAATATACATTGTTTAGTTACCAAGTGACAGATAAGATTACTTCAAACAGAACAGCCATCCTAAAAGTAAAAAAGGACTATAGAGGAGGAGATGGGTAACAGAGAGATAAGCCCCACTTTTTAAGGCACCATTTGTGGCTTACTCAAGGGAAAAAAAAACACCCCTGACGGCCACTATGAGTATTGGGTGATGCCATTCAGGCTTAGGAATGCACCAGTGGTCTTCCAGGAATTTGTCAATGAAATATTCCGAGATCTGGTCTACAGATATGTAGTGGAATAGCTGGATTATCATTCTTGTCTTCCCAGGGGATCTGCATACACACAGGAGGAATGTTCGTCAGGTGCTGCAGAGGTAAGGGAGAAAGGTCTATATACCAAATACGAGAAATGCATCTTTGAGCAATCCTCCCTGCCTTTCTTAGCCTAGATTATCTCGGATACCGTCCTAAGGATGGATCCGAACAAGTTGTCAGCAGTACTGAAGTGGACTTGTCCCGACGGTCTGAAAGCGATCCAGTGGTTCCTCGGCTTTGCCAATTATTATAGGCAGTTTATCCCACAGTTCTCATCCCCGGTTCTTCCCATATCAGCCTTGACCCGCAAAGGGGCACGTCCGAAAGCGTGGACCCCAAAAGCAGAAGATGCCTTTTATGTTCCTCAAGCAGGCCTTTTCTTTGGCCCGGGCGCTGCATAGATCAGAGACTAGCAAGCAATTTATCCTGGAGGTGGATGCTTTGTCCTCTGGTGGTTGTGCGGTCCTCACGCAGAAGTCAGATGTGGGTAAGACTGTAACTTGCAGATTTTTTCCCAGGGCCTTCTCTTTGGCTGAACAAAACTACTCGATTGGCAATCAAGAATTGCTGGTGATCAAATTGGCTTTGAAATTGTGGTGATACCTTTTGGAGGGATTGTTACATGAAGTTATCATCTTCACTGACTAGAAGAACCTGGCCTCTCTTCAGTCAACTCAGAGGTTGAACCTGCGTCAAGCCCGGTGGTCACTCTTCTTTGCCCGCTCTGACTTCGTTCTGAATTCCCACCTAGCTGAGAAGAACATCAAGACTTATGTGCTGTCGCAGTCAAATCTGTCGGACGATCAGGAGGAGGAGTCTCAGCATTATCGAGCCTTCCAGGATGGTGACGGTGGCTCATATAAATGTGTCCCAGGCTCCTCTCAGGAAGGAGACAGGTTCTGTGTACCAGAGATGAATGAGCTTTGGTCAAACATATGCATATCAACCCAAGAACAAAAGCAAAAGACCATGTGAAGATGCTGGTGAAAGCTGGTAAGGTTGTATCATTATCCACAGTGAAAAGAGTACTCTATATGGTCTGAAAGGACACTCTGCCAGGAAGAAACCATTATGCCAAAAGAAGCATGAAAAAGACGGATTATATTTGCAAATGTACACAGGAACAAAGACCTTAATTTTTTGAAAAATATCCTGTGGTCTGATGAAACTAAAATTGAACTGTTTGGCCATAATGAGCATCAATACGTTTGGTGGAAAAAGGGAGAAACTTTGAAGCCTAAGAACACCATCCCAACTGTGAAACTCATGGGTGGCAGCATCATGTTGTGGGGTTGTTTTGCTGCGGGAGGAACAGGTGCAGTTCACAAAATAAGGCATTGTGGGGAAAGAAGATTATGTAGCAATACTGAAGGAACATTTCAAGACATCAGCCAATAACTTTCCCATGATGCTACACAATAAAGCTGTGTGTTTGAGGTGTGCATTAAAATACATCCACAGCTGCAGGTGTGTCTCTAACTCAAATGTTGGCAATAAACCTATCAAAAGCTTCTAAAAACATGCCATCATCATATGGGCTATCCCATATTGTTTAAAGGCATAGTACTCTTAACGCCGCTTTACACGCTGCTATATCGTTACCGATATCGCTAGCGTGCGTACCCGCCCCCATCGTTTGTGCGACACGGGGATAATCGCTGCCCGTGGCGCACAACATCGCTCAGACCCGTCACACTACTTACCTGCCGAGCGACGTCACTGTGACTGGCGAACCGCCTCCTTTCTAAGGGGGCGGTTCGGTTGGCGTCACAGCGACGTCACTAAGCGGCCGCCCAATAGAAGCGGAGGGGCGGAGATGAGCGGGACGTAACATCCCGCCCACCCCCTTCCTTCCTCATTGCCGGCGACCGCAGGTAAGGTGAGGTTCCTCGTTCCTGCGGTATCACACATAGCGATGTGTGCTGCCGCAGGAATGACGAACTACATTGTACACGCAGCAGCAACGATAATTGGGAATAGGGAGGCATGTCACCGATTAGTGATTTTGAACGTTTTTGTGACGATTCAAAATCGCTCATAGGTGTCACACGCAACGACATCGCTAAAGCGGCCGGATGTGCGTCACAAATTCTGTGACCCAAACGAGATCGCTTGAGCGATGTCGTAGCGTGTAAAGTGGCCTTTAGTGTGTGTGTGTGTGTGTGTGTAAACTTTTGGCTTTGCAAAATGCAATAAAAATGCCTTAAAACATTCTCTCTCCCTCTCTGTCTCAATATTCTGGCATTTGGCAGATATAAATAATTTTAATAATCCTAATTGACTGAATAAAGGAGAGATTTAATTCTGATTTCATGTCAGTTAATGAGTAGAGATGAGCCATCCCCCTGGCGTTCGAGTTCGGTTCGTCGAACGGAGGCCCTGTTCGACGAACGTTCGACGAACCGTTCGACGAACCACTCGAACCCCTTTGAAAACAATGGGAGGCAAATACAAACACATAAAACCACATTATACATGTCCCATACAGTTAATAAACATTGCCATAACACTTACAGGTTCCCGCGACGTGTCCTGCATCCTGTCTCCCGCCGCTTTTACTTCCGATAATCACTGCGTCCTCCCGGTAACCAGCACTGATGATAGGACCTATCGTGACGTCAAAATAGCATGTGACCAGTCACGTGTCTATTATCTCATTGGCTAGGTCCTGTCAGTGCATCTCTCCAGTAAGCAGTGCTCGTTTGAGTGTGTCCTTTTACCGGCGAGATGCTCTGGCACATGATCGGCTTCCCCATCTATGCATGTCGGCGCTCTTTACAGAGTCAGCCCACATGCAGGGACTAGATGCCAAAGCCGGTGAATAGCGGCACCGGGAATCACGTGATCGGAGCACCGTTGCTATGGTAACCCGTCTGTCAGCGGTGACATCACCGCTTACAGCACGCAGCTTCTGCTCACTCACTGAGTGAATAGACTGCACAGGAAGCAGCAGCGTCTTCCTCTCATGCAGTGGTGTCTGATGTAGCAGAGCTGCATGGGTTGAAGGAGAAAGAAGACAGTAGAGCAGGATCGTGGAGGGGTGACAGGGAGTAATAAACATGGAGTCTCTAAGTGTGTCTGTGTATTTATTTCTTTTAAAGTATTTTTTCTCTGTGTGGTGTCTTTTTTTTAACCGTTTATTGGAGATTCCTAATGGACGAGTCAAACTTGCCTGACATTAAGAATCTCTGGCTTAATACTAGCTAGTAAAACAAAGCTAGTATTAACTCATTATTACCCAGCAAACCACCCGGCTTCAGGGCTGCTGGAAGAGTTGGATACAGCGCCAGATGATGGCGCTTCTATGAAAGCGCAATTTTCTGGGGCGACTGTGGACTGCAATTCGCAGCAGAGGGGCCCAGAAAGCTCGGGCTAACCTGTGCTGCGGATTCCAATCCCCAGCTGCCTAGTTGTACCCGGCTGGACACAAAAATGGGGTGAAGCCCACGTCGTTTTTTTAATTATTTGATGAAATTCATGAAATAATTAAAAAAACGGCTTTCTTATATTTTTAGTTTCCAGCCGGGTACAAAAAGGCAGCTGGGGGTTGGGGGCAGCCTGTAGCTGCCTGCTGTACCTGGCAAGCATACAAAAATATAGTTTTTTGGTAAAAAAAATAAAAAATGCTTCCCTGGATTTTCCATTACCAGTGAAGGTAACACCAAGCAGTGGGGGTTAGCAGCCAGTAGCTGCTAGGATTACCCTTAGCTAGCAATACAAAAAATGCAGCGGGAGCCCATATATATTTTTTTAATTATTTATTTAAATAACTAAAAAAAAAATGGGCGTCCCTGTATTTTGATTGCCTGACATCACAGTACTGTAAAAATAAATCATTAAAAAAAATGACGTAGCGCTCTGCGGTATTTTTGATTCTCAGCACAGATAAAGCAGACAGCTACAGGTTGCCACCCCCATCTGCCTGGCGTTAACTTGGCTGGCAATCAAAATACAGGGAAGCCCATTAATTTTTTTTATTTAAAAAAATAGTTAAAAAAAAAATGTTGTGGGGTCCCCCCATTTTTGATAGCCCGCTAAGGTAAAGCAGATGGCTGTAGCCTGAAAACCACAGCTGGCAGCTTTACCGTGGTTGGTGATCCAATGTGGAGGTTACCCCAGGCTCTTTTTTATAATTATTTTATAAATAATAATAATTACAAAAAAAAAGTAGGGTCCCCCCCAAATTGGATCACCAGCCAAGGTAAAGCGGACAGCTGTGGTCTGGTATTCTCAGGGTGGGAAGGTCCATAGTTATTGGCCCTTTGCAGCCTAAAAATAGCAGGCCGCAGGCGCCCCAGAAGTGGCGCATCCACTAGATGCGCCAATCCTGGCGCTTCACCCCAGCTCATCCCGTGCCCTGGTGCAGAGGTAAACGGGGTAGTGAATGGGGTTGATACTAGCTGTAAGGTCACCTGACATCAAGCCCAGCAGTTTGTGATGTCATGGCGTCTATCAGATACCCGAAATCACAAACTGTCAGTACTAACAAAAAAATAGACAAAAAAAAATTATTTGAAAAAACACTCCCCAAAACATTCCCTCTTTCACCAATTTATTGTAAGGAAAAAAAATAAGGTCGTCCCACGACGACTCTTGACCGTCTAGAATATGGGGGACACGCTCAGGGAACGTATCCCCCATTTTTTAGGAGTGCAGACCCTCCATGTGAGGAGTGTGGGTGCAATGAATCTGCACCCACTCTCCCCAGGTCCACAGCAGCAGAGTCGTAACTGTTGCTACCAAAGCTGCAATGCCCTGCTCATGAGGTAAGGGCATGCCTAATCAGGAGAACTATTCTACATTTTCAAATATTGGTATTTGCTGATATTATTGCTATTCCACCGACTATATATTGGGGATAGGATCTTGGAGATGGAATACCCCTCTAAGTCTAGTTATCCAGCTGAATGAATACTAAACAACAGAGCTCGCTATTTAGACATGATTTCTTGTGGCGTATAACGGACTCTCATGTTTGGTAGTCGTTCAGCAGGGCAACTATAAAATCAAATATCTCCATTTGGAAATGTAGTATAGCTCTCCTGATCAACTATTTTCCTTACCTCATGAGCAGGGCATTGCAGTAGCTTACAGATGCATGGTTACCGCCACTCACTGTGTCTGAACACAGGAAGCTGAGCTGACAGCCGCTCTGTGCAGAAATCAGAGGAGTAGGGTGAATGCGGCCGGCGCGCTGCTGTGCGCGCGGCCATCTTGGATTTCCGGGAGGAGGTTGGGGGGGGGCAGTTTGTCGACACCGGGGGACCGGAGGGGACCGGGGAGGAGATTTGTCTCCCATCTGACATGTTTGTTCATGCCAGACGGGAGATAAATAATTTTTTACCGGTGCTGTCATTTACTGTAACGTGATCATCGGTATATGGTGTATACCGGTGATCACGTGAGCGGGGACCGGAAAAAACGGCCTGAATCATGATCTCCAGGGTCTCAGCTACCCCCTGTACCCACAGAGATTTTCTGACGCTGGGGGGGGGCGCTATTCACTTATTTCTGCCTGCTGTTCAAAAACGGCAGATCAGAATAAGGCTACATTCACACGACCAATCCGTTTTTGCGGTCCGCAAAAAATGGTCCGTTTTTTTCACGGATGCATCCATGAGGCATCCGTTTCCGTTCTGTATACGGTCTGTATGTCATCCCTTTGTCATCCGTGTGCCTTCCATTTTTTTGCGTACTGCAAAAAAACTGAAGGAGGGAAAATACATAAATTTACCCAGGATCCATAGCTTCAACCTACATGAGGCGGTCACATGTTCACTCCAGTGCCATTTTCTATTGCTTTTCACAGTGTAGAGCGCTCTGGTGAATTTCCTGTGCTTGTACACTTCATATCAGGCCTCCGACACACTCACGTGAAAATCACGCACGTGCCGCGAGACACGTATTTACCCTGCGTGTTGCGTGTAGGTACACTTAGGTCCAGAAATATTTGGACAGTGACACAATTTTCGCGAGTTGGGCTCTGCATGCCACCACATTGGATTTGAAATGAAACCTCTACAACAGAATTCAAGTGCAGATTGTAACATTTAATTTGAAGGTTTGAACAAAAATATCTGATAGAAATTGTAGGAATTGTACACATTTCTTTACAAACACTCCACATTTTAGGAGGTCAAAAGTAATTGGACAAATAAACCAAACCCAAACAAAATATTTTTATTTTCAATATTTTGTTGCGAATCCTTTGGAGGCAATCACTGCCTTAAGTCTGGAACCCATGGACATCACCAAACGCTGGGTTTCCTACTTCTTAATGCTTTGCCAGGCCTTTACAGCCGCAGCCTTCAGGTCTTGCTTGTTTGTGGGTCTTTCCGTCTTAAGTCTGGATTTGAGCAAGTGAAATGCATGCTCAATTGGGTTAAGATCTGGTGATTGACTTGGCCATTGCAGAATGTTCCACTTTTTTGCACTCATGAACTCCTGGGTAGCTTTGGCTGTATGCTTGGGGTCATTGTCCATCTGTACTATGAAGCGCCGTCCGATCAACTTTGCGGCATTTGGCTGAATCTGGGCTGAAAGTATATCCCGGTACACTTCAGAATTCATCCGGCTACTCTTGTCTGCTGTTATGTCATCAATAAACACAAGTGACCCAGTGCCATTGAAAGCCATGCATGCCCATGCCATCACGTTGCCTCCACCATGTTTTACAGAGGATGTGGTGTGCCTTGGATCATGTGCCGTTCCCTTTCTTCTCCAAACTTTTTTCTTCCCATCATTCTGGTACAGGTTGATCTTTGTCTCATCTGTCCAAAAAATACTTTTCCAGAACTGAGCTGGCTTCATGAGGTGTTTTTCAGCAAATTTAACTCTGGCCTGTCTATTTTTGGAATTGATGAATGGTTTGCATCTAGATGTGAACCCTTTGTATTTACTTTCATGGAGTCTTCTCTTTACTGTTGACTTAGAGACAGATACACCTACTTCACTGAGAGTGTTCTGGACTTCAGTTGATGTTGTGAACGGGTTCTTCTTCACCAAAGAAAGTATGCGGCGATCATCCACCACTGTTGTCATCTGTGGACGCCCAGGCCTTTTTGAGTTCCCAAGCTCACCAGTCAATTCCTTTTTTCTCAGAATGTACCCGACTGTTGATTTTGCTACTCCAAGCATGTCTGCTATCTCTCTGATGGATTTTTTCTTTTTTTTTCAGCCTCAGGATGTTCTGCTTCACCTCAATTGAGAGTTCCTTAGACCGCATGTTGTCTGGTCACAGCAACAGCTTCCAAATGCAAAACCACACACCTGTAATCAACCCCAGACCTTTTAACTACTTCATTGATTACAGGTTAACGAGGGAGACGCCTTCAGAGTTAATTGCAGCCCTTAGAGTCCCTTGTCCAATTACTTTTGGTCCCTTGAAAAAGAGGAGGCTATGCATTACAGAGCTATGATTCCTAAACCCTTTCTCCGATTTGGATGTGAAAACTCTCATATTGTAGCTGGGAGTGTGCACTTTCAGCCTATATTATATATATAATTGTATTTCTGAACATGTTTTTGTAAACAGCTAAAATAACAAAACTTGTGTCACTGTCCAAATATTTCTGGACCTAACTGTAAGTACTTGTCTCTGGTACGTGCGGGCCACGTGTGTTCTCTGTGTGCTATCCGCGATAACACACGGAGAACCGGTAATTTGCATACTCACGTGGTCCTTCCTGCTGTCCGTGGTGCTGATGTTCGGCTCCAGCCCTGCCGTCTCCCCGCTGCTGCTGGCCGCAGTGAAGTGAATATTAAATGAGTATTATGAGCGGCAGTCGACAGCAAGTGACAGCAGCGGCAGAGACAGGAGGGCTGAGGTGACTAACGATTTTTTTTTTTTTACTCTGACGTGTGTTTTCTCCAGCGCGTGTCATACGGGTTTGCATCCACACTACATCCGTGTGGTACGGGTGCGGGCTGTCTGACACCCGTGCTGCCGGGGCAACACGGACATGTCTGCATTTTTAACACACGGAGACACGTAAGTATGGAACGGACACACGTTCCGTTCCAAAATACTTAAGTGTCTCCTAACCATAGGGATTACCTAGGTCCCCGTGTGCACATGTCTCCGGTCCATGTAAAAAATGGCACACTCGGACCGGCGGCACATGAGTGTGTTGGAGGCCTCAGTCTTTTCTGTCATTATAATGGCAGAAAGACACATAATGTCTCACTCTCCTGCATTTTGTAATTTTGCACCCTTTGGTGCCTTTCATGTGTCACTAAGGGGTGCTTAGCCTTGTATTTAGCCAAAAAAATAAATACATTTAAAAAAAAAAAATGACGTGGGGTTCCCCCTATTTTTGATAGCCAGCTAGGGTAAAGCAGATGGCTGCAGTCTGCAGACCACAGCTGGCAGCTTGACCTTGGCTGGTAATCCAAAACTGAGGGCACCCCACGCTGTTATTTTAAATGAAATAATTAAAAAAACCAAACATGTGGGGGTCCCCCCAAAATTGGATCACCAGCCAAGGTAAAGCGGACAGCTGGGGTCTTATATTCTCAGACTAGGGAGGTCCATGGTTATTGGACTCTCCCCAGCCTAAAAATAGCAGGCCGCAGCCACCCCAGAAGTGGCGCATCCATTAGATGCGCCAATCCTGGTGCTTTGCTCCAGCTCATCTGTTGCCCTGGTGCGGTGGCAAACGGGGTAATATATGGGGTTAATATCAGATGTGTAATGTCACCTGGCATCAAGCCCTGGGGTTCGTGATGTCAGGCGTCTATCAGATACCCGACATCACCAACCCAGTCAGTAATAAATAAAAAAAATAGACGACAAACACATTTTTATTTGAAAAAACACTCCCCAAAACATTTCCTCTTTCAGCAATTTATTAGAAAGAAAAACAAATCCAGGTCTGGTGTAATCCAAGGGGGTCCCATGATGATCCATACTATAGTCAATGTCCCAGTCAATGAAGAACAGAATGTTCCATATTGGCTGGGAGAGCAATGCAGTGACCTGAGCTAACATCAATAGGTCAGCCCAGGTCACTGCAGGGCATGACAAGTGCTGCTGTCAGGAGGATAGCGAGGTACATTACCTGCAGTGATCGCTGCACTCCTGATAACAGACCTGTCACTGCAGGGCATGAGGAGCGCTGCTGTCAGAAGGTTAGCGAGGTACATTACCTGCGGTGATCGCTGCACTCCTGATAGCAGAGCTGTCACTGAGTACAATGACCGCTGCCTTCACAACCAAGTATTGTGGGTGCCTGTGACGTCACCGCTAGTGACAGTCTCGGGTCGGCAGCGAGATGAGATGTGACAAGCGGTGGCCATGGAAGACAGAGACAGCGCTGACGTCGAGAGGGCAGAACTTCATCACCGCAGGTAAGGAACTTCACTAACCTCCTGACGGCAGCGCTTGTCATCCCCGAGGCTACTGTCACTGCAGTGTGGGCAGCTGCGGACACCGTACAGTGTGGGCAGCTGTGGACACTGCTGAGCGGGTAGCCGCGGGGCTGGGGATCAAGCTGGAGCGGGACACAGACTGCAGCGGCATCCGACGGAAGTCACACGGAAGTGCTTCTGTGTGGATTTCGGGGATTTTTGCACATGTAGCCAGGGTAAACATCGGGTTACTAAGCAAAGCGCTTTGCTTGGATACCCGATATTTACCCTGGTTACCAGCTTACCGCAGACTGCCAGCGATGGCATCCTGCACACGTAGCTGTAAAAAGGCACGCTTTTGGTGATCGAACCGTTCTCGAACGTAACTCGAACTGCAGAACTTTTAGCAAATCGTTCGAGTTCGTCGAACGACTCGAACACCCCCCAAACTCACTCGAACATGAAATTGGCGAACCTCGAACCTCGCTCATCTCTATTAATGAGAAAAACATTCATATGTGTCTTTTTAGATGACAAATTAGGAGATGTGCGAAATAATGTCATACTTTACATTTTATATACTTTGGCCATTCATGTATGCAGCAATACCATTTACGTTTGTTTGGAGTCTTTTTTAGATTTTTTTTAGTGATGGAATTAAAAGAAGATGAAAATTATTCAAACGTTAAGTATTTTTTATAAATTGTAACCACAAAGTTGGCATGTAAACCTATACCTGACATCTCTCTGGCACATATTGGAAAGTGTTACACTATAAGAATGTTATTGGTAAGTGTGGGAGGAAATTGAATTGAAGTTATTTGGTGGAAGCAGGAAACATGAGCAAGCGCACTGATACACTCTATTTTAGGTATCACAAAACACCTTCAGAGGTCTTTTGGAGTCCATGCGTCAAGAAGTCTGAGCTGTTTTGACATCATGAGGAGGACATTAAACAAAGTGGATTTAGGTCATGTGCTCAAGTTGAATATTTGTTGAGTTTTTTACCTCAGTATTTGTAAGCCTAATACATGAGTTTAACAATCAGGAAAAATATAATAGAAATCCATCACCACTTTTGCATTTATCTCCAATTCCTGGTTTTGGCTACAAATACTGAGGTAAAAACTCACCAAATACTCAACGTGGCCTTAATGTCGGGACTGATTGATGCATATGAGAGGGTCCAAGACTTTTAAAGTAACACACAGCTCAATTTACCCAGGATGCCAGGCATGGGGCGGATTACTGTTTTCCTGTCAGCTAGGTGGTTAATGGGGTGTCCCTTGATGATGGTGCAGGAAAAACAGGAGAGTCAGGAGGCGTGTTCAGAGAGTAAAATAAATGGATTTCTTTTACTTATTCAGCATTAACGAATGTACACAGCCATGGCTGGCATAGCATGCTCAGATGAATCAGCTCCATGGACACACAGATAGCAAACAGATGCAGAGAAACAGTCACATTTAAAGCGTGATATTCAGCGCAAGTGTGAACAGAGCCTATTATCCAAGCTGACACAATAGAGTTGACTTCCTCTATCCCACTGGGGTGGTGTTCCCCAGCAGACCCCAGAGTTCCTGCTCCCTCTGTCCTTCATGTAAAGTAAACTCTCCTGTGTACCAATTTTCCTTTTGGGGGACCCACCTCAAGACCCCTACTCCTCCTGCATCCATAGTTTTGAGTTTCGGGTAGGCTATGGTGCTCTGCAGACCAGGGCATTCCATCTGCCTAAAGAGGTGCAAGTCCTAAGAGGTCCTACTTGTGGTTTCTGGTCAGTCTGTTGCCATGCAGTCCGCTGGAGCGGGGGTGTTCCCCTACATGTGTGAAGCCCCACAGGTGTTGTATCGGTGCATACCTTCAGGGACTCCACGTAGCTGGTGCTGGTCACAGGTAGGGAATCTTCAGTTTTGATCGTGACGCCACTCTCAGTATTGCGGTCAGTGGGGACCGCCACTGCAGGTTAGGGGACGCCTGGGGCTGATGGTGGGTGCAGTCGGATATAGTAGCCTCCTGAGAGTGAGGCAAGCCCCAGGGCCCGGTGTGAGTTTGTAGTACCACAAGTCGCAGAATGACTCAAACACAGTCCAAGAAGTCTTTTAACGTGTTTACTCACTGTTTGGAGGTCACGGTGAGATGCCCGGGCGACACTGTGATAACCAGGTGGAACCAGGAATTCCAGGAGGCCGTTCTGAGGGTAGCTGTCCACTCGCCTTCCTTGCACTCTTTCTGTTTTAGGAGGATCCTTTGCTCGAAGCGTGGTAGGACCCCTCCAGGGAAGCTGTTACCACCCTGCTCCCCTCTCTCTGGCTCGTCTGCCGGCAGCGTGGCCTTGGTGGGATGGCTTCTGGCCCTGTCCCCTTATGGGCCTGGTGTGCTGCTTGGCTCAAGCTCTGTGTAGTCGTGGTGAGGGCATGAAGTACCCCCCCAACCTGTAGGTTAAGCAGCTCTGGATGATCTGCTGCCTGTACTGGGGACCTAGTTCCCCTTGTGTGCTCGGATACCGGGATCTCCGTACTCAGCCACCCCTCTTTCTCTGGATGCTCTTCAGGCCGACCCACAGTACTCCGTTCTCCTCCGCTTTCAGCTACAGCACTCCTCAGGACCTGTCTGCACGGGAGCTTCTCTGCTCCCCCTCCATACACTTCAACTTCTTCCTCTCGACTCCCTCACTTCCTCTCTCTCTCTGCCCTGCTTCCTAGCAACCAGCCCCTGAACACACCCCTAGCTGGGAATTGAAAGTTAACTCCTTCTGGCTACCCAAGGGTCCCCTCTGGTGATGTGGGAGGCCTGATCACTATATGTTTGTGTGTGCACCTCATCCTGGCCTTTGGAGATTACCTGGAAGCATTGCTCCCGCATGGGTGCAATACTCTGTGGTGCCTGACCAGGTCAGGGGCGCCACATTCCCCCTTAGTTATCATCAGCACGTCCTCGGGCTGCAAAGACAAGAGAAAGAAAAAAGGTAAATACAAATTTTTCCCACACAGGGGCAATTATTTACATTTAAACATGCCAGGTACCATTCCACCACCAACCACCCACATGTCCGAACCCCACCCAAAAACCTCCAGGAGGTAGGTCACCGGTCCTTTTGGTAACCAGGTCTGGGCCATCACATTCCCCAGACCTTTCCTCCAATCTTCCTCTCCTGAGGGGAGTGGTGTAAGGTAGGCCCCATAAACAGGCGTACCCGCTTCCGAGTGTTGGAGGGCAGGCCCCATAAACAGGCGTGCCCCCTTGTTGGTGCAGAGCCATGCCCCTCAACAGGCAGGCCCTGTGGTTGGTACCAAGAAGGCAACTTTTTACAATGCAAAGTTTGTGGTTAAAGCCAGTTCATAACCAGTGGTCTAACATTTTAAGGAAGTCTCACAATAGTCCTTGTGGGCACATTTCGCTTAAACGTTGCTTAACTATAACAGGTTAAACATTACACTTCATACCATCACTTTCAACTAAACTGTACTTTGTCTATAGCGTAATGGGAGCTGACCAAAGTTGCTGCGGGTTGATCTACGCAGTACTATACTGTCATCTGTCTGAGGTTGTGTCCTCCCACCCGATGTATGTGTCTCAATGTGAATTCTGGGTGTACTGGGTACTGATACCAATGCGTGGTTTTCTGCTTCAGCTACATTTGGCACTTCTAGGTTCTGAACAGGTGCTTCTAGGTCTCCTACTTCTCTAGATTGAGTGAATGTAATGACTGGAATAACAACTGCTCCATTGTATTGAGGCCAACTTGCTGGAAAATCTCCAAGCGCAGTATGGATCATCCTTTCTTTTGGTTCTTGAACTGGCAAAGGGTTGGGAATTTCTTCAGGGATTCTTAGTTGTTCAGGACATTTCTTTAGGCGATCTCTAGAAACGACAGCTGTTGTTTTTCCTCCATCTTTGCTGATAAGGCATGTCTTTTCATTGCTAAGCGTTGATGGTAACACAGTATAGGGTTCTTCTTCCCAGTGATTGTCAAGTTTATGACGCCTTCTCTTTCCCTTGAGAACTATATCTCCTGGCATCAAAGGAACAGCAGGTGCTTTTCGATTGTAGGCCTTTTCTTGTTTCTCACGCTGCTGAGTCAGGCTTCGCTCCACACACTCTTGTACTTTCTTGTATTGGGCTTGGCGGTTGGAATCCCAATCAGCACCTTGTTGATGGTCTTCAGGGGTCTCAACTCCCATTTCCAGATCTACTGGCAATCTCCCTGGTCTGGCCCTCATCAGGTATGCCGGTGTGCAGTTCGTGGAACTCACAGGGATGTTGTTATACATGTCCACTAGATCGGGTAGTTTTTCTGGCCACTGACTTCGTTCCTCCAATGGGAGCGTCTTCAGAAGATCGAGAATGATGTGGTTCATCTTCTCACACATGCCATTGGTCTGAGGATGGTAAGGCGTAGTACGGATCTTCTGGCAGCCGTATAGGTTACAAAACTCCTTAAACACTTCAGCTTCAAAGGCTGGTCCTTGGTCAGTGAGCACTTGATCTGGATAGCCATGTGGTCGACAGAAGTGTGTCTGGAAAGCTTTGGCTGCAGTTTGACCTGTCAAGTCCTTGACTGGTACTACCACCAGGAATCTGGAGTAGTGGTCAACCATAGTGAGAGCGTAGTTGTAGCCTTGTCTGCTGGGTGCCAACTTTACATGGTCCAGGGCCACGATCTCCAGGGGCCGTTTAGTTTGGATGGGCTGGAGTGGTGCTCTCTGGCGGTGCTGGTCTTTTCTTCTAAGATTGCAAGGCCCGCAGTTTCGACACCACTTCTCTAGGGCAGATCTCATGCCCACCCAGTAGAATCTTACTTTAAGTAGGGCCTCCAGTTTCTTCCAACCAAAGTGGCCTGCACCATTGTGATAGGCTTCTAGCACCATCCTCGTATCCTTCTGTGGTACAATCACTTGCCACACCTTCTCATGCGTCCTCGGGTCAATGATGCTCCTGTAAAGTTTGTCTTGATAGATGAATAATCGACCCCTCTCCTTCCATAGGTACTGTGCCTCAGGTGGGGCTCCTTTGTCAAGGCTGGCGCCCGGCTGGCTGATCAGTTTCTTGACCAAGCCTACCGCTGGATCATTTTCCTGGGTCTCCTTCCAGTTGTAGTGAGGTAGTGGGTTCAGGGTCACCTCTTGGCGGTTGGCACGCGACTGCCGACACTGTTTTGCTCCATGGCGATGGAACGCTGGCAGCTCAATCTCTTCAAGATCATCTTCATCTTCACCCTCGTCTGCTAGGTGAGGCATCCTGGACAGAGCATCTGCGTTGCCGTTCTTGCGGCCAGCTCGATACTTGACAGTAAAGTCATAATTCGCCAGTCGGGCTACCCAACGCTGCTCCATGGCACCCAATTTAGCAGTATCCAAGTGGGTCAGGGGGTTGTTGTCCGTGAAGACAGTGAATTTGGTGGCTGCCAAGTAGTGCTTGAACCGCTCTGTGATAGCCCATACCATGGCCAGGAACTCTAGCTTGAATGAGCTATAATTCTCTGGGTTTCTTTCGGTAGGCCTGAGCTTCCTGCTGGCGTAAGCAATCACACGCTCTTTGCCTCCCTGCACCTGTGAAAGCACTGCTCCCAGTCCCACATTACTGGCATCTGTGTACAGTACAAATGGCAGACCGTAGTCAGGGTAGGCTAGGATCTCTTCACCCGTCAAGGCCCCTTTCATTTGTCTGAAGGAGTGTTCTTCTGCTTCTCCCCAGTGAAATGGCGGGCCGGAGATCTTTCCTTTCTTCTTTGGGTGGCCTACCAGGAGCTCTTGCAAAGGCGCTGCCATTTTCGTGTAGCCCTTGATGAACCTTCTGTAGTAGCCTACCAAGCCAAGGAACTGACGTACCTCCCGGACGGTAGTAGGTGTGGGCCATTCCTGGATGACTGTGACCTTCTCTGGGTCCGGTGCTACTCCTTCTGCACTGACCACGTGACCTAGGTACTGGACCCTTGGCTTCAGTAGATGGCACTTGGATGGTTTCAGCTTCATTCCATATCGGGATAGTGCTTCAAAGACTTCAGCCAGGTGTTTCAGGTGGTCCTCATAGGTCTTGGAGTACACGATGACATCATCCAGGTAGAGCAGGACGGTTTCAAAGTTGAGGTGCCCTAGGCAGCATTCCATAAGCCTCTGGAAGGTCCCGGGGGCATTGCAGAGTCCAAATGGCATGCTGTTGAACTCACAGAGGCCCATTGGGGTGGTGAAGGCCGTCTTCTCCCGATCTTCTTCTGCTACAGATACTTGCCAGTAGCCACTAGTAAGATCTAGGGTAGAAAAGTAGTTAGAGGCTTTCAAGGCAGCGAGGGATTCCTCTATCCTTGGCAAAGGGTAGGCATCCTTGTGTGTTATCTGATTTATCCGTCTGTAATCCACACACATCCTCATCGTGCCATCCTTCTTTCTTACCAGGACCAGGGGAGCTGCCCAGGGGCTGCAACTGTCCCTTATGACTCCTGCCTCCTTCATGTCCTTCAGCATGTCCTTTGTGCGCTGGTAATGGGCTGGTGGAATAGGCCTATGTCTTTCCTTAATGGGAGGATGACTGCCTGTGGGTATGTGATGTTGCACCCCTTTGATCCTACCAAAGTCTAGTGGGTTCTTACTAAAGACCTGCTCGTATTCCTGCACGACCCTGTAAACCCCATGTTTCTGGTAGTCGGGTGTAGAGTCAGTCCCCACGTGTAGTTTCTGGCACCAGTCCTCTAACTGCTTTTGGGAGGTCTCGCCCTCTTTTGAGTCAGCTTGTGTCAGGGGACCTACAGGTGTTATGGCGTCATCTGAGCATGTAAACAGTTTGGCTATGGTAGCGTACCTTGGTAGTCTGGCTTCCTCCTCCCCACAGTTCAACACTCGTACAGGCACTCGTCCCTTGTGTACATCAACTACCCCCCTGGCTGTCAGAATCGTGGGCCAGTGGTCTGAATGAGTGGGCTCTAGTACAGCCTGGTAATCTTGTCCTCTGAGACCTACCGCTGCTCTACACCACATCATCATTTCACTCCGTGGGGGTATCACAATGGGGTTAGCATCCATCACCCGTACACTACCAATCTCACCGCCAGTCTGTTTTACCTGTTGCTTCCTCAGAATGATTCGGATCTCCTTTTGCAAGGCTCTTTGCGACCTGCCGTCAGCACCTTCAACAATCTGGTGAAGCAACAACAACACTTCCCCTAGGCAATTTTCTATGACATTAGTGCCTAAAATCATTTGCGGGTTCCTTTCTCTAACATCAGTGTCCACAACAATCAGTCCTTGTCCCTTCATTTCCTGCCTTCCCACCTTTATGGTTACCTCTTTGACCCCGATCTGGTCTATAGGTTGTCCGTTGGCAGCATAGATGGTGAGGGAGGGGTCCGGTGGTCGGAGATCGCCGTCCGACCAAAACCTCCGATAAAGGACATGCGGGATCGTGGTGACCTGAGAGCCGGTGTCCAATAATGCCGGGGTAGGGATCCCGTCCAAGACGGTGGACAGGACAGGACGTCCACCCACGTACTGATCACAGCAGCGACTTGGGCCTGATCTTCTTAATCCTGAGGACTGGCCCTCGGCCCCAGGTTTGACTCGTTTAAAGGACAGGCCCTTGCATAGTGACCTGCCTTCTGGCAACGACGACAGATGGGTTGTCCAGCTGAGTCATAGCGATCACTGCTCCTGCCTCGAGTTGGGGGACCCCTTCTCCTCCGCATCCAAGGGACGTCCTCTGGGTTGTCGGCTAGCAGGATCTGATGAGGGACTTTGGTCTCTGAGGGCAACTGCATTGCTTTCAGGATTTGTGCGACGTCCTTAGTGAGCTGCTGCACTTGGGAGGATAGCGTACTTATGGTCTCTGCTGGCGCGTTGAGTCCTTTTGCAGTCATCAGGGCCTGCGTGGAGGATTCCGCTCCTGCAGCCGTGGAACTGGCAGGGTCTGTGTCCACAGGGGGTTGGAGTGCTTTCACTGCCCGGTCTTTCAGAATGGCAAAGTCCACGTCGGGGTGTTCTAGGGACCACAGCTTCATCTGCTTCCCATCCTCAGGAGAGCGCAGGCCCCGCAGGAATTGTTCCTTCATCATCCGGTTTCCTTCCTGGTCACTGACAGGGTCCACCAGCTTGAGAGCCCGTAGTGCAGCCTGCAGCCTGAGGGCATAGTCTCTTATACTATCTTGGGGCTTCTGACGGCAGTGATAGAAGTCCGTTCTCAGCTCTCCCTCCGTGCGGTGTTCAAAAGCAGCTGCTAGTTTGGCAAAGATGGTCTCAACAGAGCTCCGGTCATCATTGGCCCAGGACTCAGCTTCCAATTCTGCTGCTCCAGTCAATTGTCCCAGCACCACAGCGGCCCTCTGCTTACCAGTCATCGCGTGCATGTCTAGCAGGGTGTTGATCTTTTTCTTAAACCCGGTCAGCGTGTCTATTTTACCGGCGTATTGAGGCAGCCATTGCGCCCCTGGGGCATACAACAAGGACACTGGCATTATGGGGGCGACCTCGGCCGGCGCAGCTGCGACCGCGGCACCGGCACCAGGCGCTGCGGCGTCCAGCGCGACAGGGGCTGGCATCGCTTGGGCTGCGTCGCCCTGACCAGGGGCATTACCTCCTGCAGCGTCCATTTTTCTTCAGAAATCTGCGCGCTCCCTTTCCACTTCCTGGGTCAGAACGCTCTCTGAATTGTGGGGATTCTGGGGCGGCCACACCTCTTCGTGGGCGGTGCTCTTCTCCCTCGCGCGGGCTGCAGCGCGCGCTTTTGAAGATGGCAATATGGCGGCGGTTCAATTTTTGCGGTCGGACCTCTGAGGCACACGGTCACCTGTCTGAACAGGTCTAGTCCTTATCCTGTTCGTGACGCCAGAAGATGTGAAGCCCCACAGGTGTTGTATCGGTGCATACCTTCAGGGACTCCACGTAGCTGGTGCTGGTCACAGGTAGGGAATCTTCAGTTTTGATCGTGACACCACTCTCAGTATTGCGGTCAGTGGGGACCGCCACTGCAGGTTAGGGGACGCCTGGGGCTGATGGTGGGTGCAGTCGGATATAGTAGCCTCCTGAGAGTGAGGCAAGCCCCAGGGCCCGGTGTGAGTTTGTAGTACCACAAGTCGCAGAATGACTCAAACACAGTCCAAGAAGTCTTTTAACGTGTTTACTCACTGTTTGGAGGTCACGGTGAGATGCCCGGGCGACACTGTGATAACCAGGTGGAACCAGGAATTCCAGGAGGCCGTTCTGAGGGTAGCTGTCCACTCGCCTTCCTTGCACTCTTTCTGTTTTAGGAGGATCCTTTGCTCGAAGCGTGGTAGGACCCCTCCAGGGAAGCTGTTACCACCCTGCTCCCCTCTCTCTGGCTCGTCTGCCGGCAGCGTGGCCTTGGTGGGATGGCTTCTGGCCCTGTCCCCTTATGGGCCTGGTGTGCTGCTTGGCTCAAGCTCTGTGTAGTCGTGGTGAGGGCATGAAGTACCCCCCCAACCTGTAGGTTAAGCAGCTCTGGATGATCTGCTGCCTGTACTGGGGACCTAGTTCCCCTTGTGTGCTCGGATACCGGGATCTCCGTACTCAGCCACCCCTCTTTCTCTGGATGCTCTTCAGGCCGACCCACAGTACTCCGTTCTCCTCCGCTTTCAGCTACAGCACTCCTCAGGACCTGTCTGCACGGGAGCTTCTCTGCTCCCCCTCCATACACTTCAACTTCTTCCTCTCGACTCCCTCACTTCCTCTCTCTCTCTGCCCTGCTTCCTAGCAACCAGCCCCTGAACACACCCCTAGCTGGGAATTGAAAGTTAACTCCTTCTGGCTACCCAAGGGTCCCCTCTGGTGATGTGGGAGGCCTGATCACTATATGTTTGTGTGTGCACCTCATCCTGGCCTTTGGAGATTACCTGGAAGCATTGCTCCCGCATGGGTGCAATACTCTGTGGTGCCTGACCAGGTCAGGGGCGCCACACATGTTTCTAGCATGTGTACTCGCTGAGCTCCAACTGTACTCTCACTAAACTGTGAGGTAACGGTAGTTAGGTGCACTAAGACTCCGCCCACCAGGCTATTCTGCCCAGCAACAAAGCCTGTGGGGAGCTTAAGTTGATGTAAAAGTGTATGCGGCATACCTCACGTAAGCAATGTAAACTACTGCTAATAACTATAAATCATTTGATAGTACCCAACTCTGGGGTACTACATGCTCCCACTTTTTTTACATGCCTGTCCCCATGCATGGGACATGGGTAGTAAAATTTGGAACTGGCAACATGTAATAGTGCAACAGTGCCACTCAGCACTAAAGTGAAAATATTCTTAGAAAATACAAATCTAAAATATACATAAAACATCTGCAGGTCTCTCTTCTGCAAGACAAGAAGTGCATTCAAGGCATACAATTATGCAAACGTTCTTCACATTCTTGGACTTGCATAGAATAAGGCACACAAAAAACGGTAAACAGTCCATGGGCAGTCTCTATGGTTGCTTAAACTCTTGAGGTAAGGTGGGTAGAAAAACAATTGCTTTTTTCAGGGATCCTTGGTCCTCCTAGGTTAGGACCCTGGAACAAGGAATGGGGGTCGTCCTTAAAACAAGTGCAGATTCCTTCAGCTCAGCACTGGCACTGCACAGTCAGATACAGCGCAGTCTTTTCTTCAGCTCCTCCCCTTAGTTACAGTTGCTGAGTACTTTGGTTGTGATGGGCGGGGCTTGTCTCTGCGCACTTTGAACTTTCCAGATCCACAATGGGCCATTTTGGTTTTTTTTTCAACTGCTCAACAGTTCAACATTTTCATACACAGCTGCCATTTTAACTTCACATGCTCCATTTTAAAGACATATCTTCCATGTTAATTGTTTTCACAAAGCACACAGGGATCCTGTTTGTGACCCCATTTTATATAACACACGGAGCACAAGGTATCCAGGATGCTGGTAATGGATCGGATCCTCTTACATGTGTCACGGGTGATGGTGGCCGTGTCCGAGTCCTGGTGCTCTGGTGAGAGTGAAAAGCACGTGGCTGTGGGCGTGTGGGGCTTACACCAGCGTTACTGTTTTCCTGTCAGCTAGGTGGTTAATGGCGTACTTCTTGATGTTGGTGCAGGAAAAACAGGGGAGTCAGGAGGCGTGCTCAACAGTAAAAGAGATGGATTTCTTTTACTTATTCAGCATTAAAATATGTAAACAGCTATGTTTGGTATAACATGGTCAGATGAATCCGCTCCATAGACAGGTAGACGGCAAAACGGATGCAGATAAACAGTCATATATAAGGCGTGATATTCAGCAAGTGTGAACAGAGCCTATCTGTTGTCCAAGTTGACACAATAGAGTTGGCTTCATCACTCGCTGAGCTCCAACTGTGCTCAGACTAATACATGAGGTAACGGCAGTTATATGCACTAAGACTCCGTCCACCAGGCTATTCTGCCCAGCTACAAGGCCTGTAGGGAGCTTAACTCTTGATTAGATATGAGCGGTGTTTAAATCTAACCGTTCGCCAATCTCAAGTTCGACCTGTTTTTGGCGATGTTCGAGTCGTTCAACGAACTCGAACAATTTGCTTCACGTTCGACAGGTCGAGTTACTGTTCGATAACGGTTCGATCACCAAAAGCGTGGCTAGTTACTAGCTGGCTTTTCACAGTAATACTGTCATTCAATGTTAATAATAATATTATCCAAATTCAGCCTATAGTGTGCGGTGGGGACGGGGTTTAGATCAGTGCTGCTGAGTGCTGAAAGAATGGCAATCGCCATTTTTTTTCCTAACCGTGCATCCAGTGGGGCGGGCCAGGCTGTCAACCAATCACAGACACACACAGCAAAGTGCATTTTTGGTAGACAAGCAAGGGCATGTGTCATTGGCTGTGTATGTCACATGTCCTTGCCCTATAAGACCTGGTCATTTTCCCCATCGCCGCCATTATCTCAGTGTTGCGGTTGTGTGTCAGTCACCACTCCCGCTGCTGCTGCGAGTGCTATAAAGTGCAATCGAGACATCAGTTTAGGGAGTAGGGACTAGTTGTAATTTCAGCCCTTTTGAGGGCTAGATTAGAGCAGTTCATAGCAATTTTTGCTAGGCAGGTCTGTGCCAGCGCTGTGCAAGTGTTTTTCACAGCATCTGTCCAAATCAGCTCAGGCAATTCCTTTGGGCATAGTATTGGTGTGTGATAGTCAGTGTCATACCACTGCTTCAAGAAAGCTACCCCACCTCTCCATCTGTAGTAGCCAATTTTTAACTGCAGCTAGTCCAGGCAATCACTTGGGCATAGTATCAGTGTGTGATAGTCAGTGGCGTACCACTGCTGTCAAGAAGTCTACCCCACCTCTCCATCTGTAGTAGCCAATTTTTAACTGCAACAAACAGTTGCCAATTTGTTCACATACAAAATGAGTGGCAAAAGGCCATATGCTGGTGGAAAGGGGAACAGGCGTGTTGGAAAGGGAAAAAAAGTTTATGTCCGTGGGGTAGGTGGTAAAGCAACAGTAACATCTGCTGAAGAAACACCATCTTCCAGCCAAAATAAGATGTCTACTTCTTTCCGTGGACAATCTGATATGATCCCTTTCTTACGGACACGACCATCGCTACAAAATGTAGATGAGGCACAAAAAGAGCAGGTGCTTGAATGGATCTCAAGTGCTCCATCAAATGGCCTCTCCTCCACTTCAACTTCATCAACATCCCAAATACTCCAGTCCTCTGAGGTGTCACCCCAATCACACTTGCTTCCTACCAGCTCTCAAGTCTCCACCCTCCCGGCTGAGTATGGGGTAACCAAGATGGTGGAGTCTGCAGAGCTGTTCAGTCACACTAAAGCCTGGGAATCAGAGGTCTGCTCCAAAGCTGCAGTGAGTCCAGACAAGGAAATGATCTGCATTGATGCCCAGAAGCTTTGTGAGTTGGATCCAGGCCCAGATGAAGAAGGGTCTGAGCATAATGTAGACCCTCATTCCCAAACTGTAACTCCTCTTGGTGGAGACAATGAGGAACAAGCTGATGAGACACAGATACCTGATTGGAATGACAACTTAGCTATTCGGTCAGGGCAAGAAGAAGTTGGCTCTGAGGACGAGGGGAGTGAGAACACACAGGGTGATGATGAGGTTGTGGATCCCACTTACTGTCAACCCACAGTCAGGCGGTCAATGAGGTCAGCAGAGGAGGTGGAGGAGGATGCTAGTGACGACGAGGTTAGGTTGCACCTTCCTGGACAGAGACAGAGTACTGGAAGCACGTCAACAACTGCATCCTCATCCACAACTCTGCCTTTGAGCAGAAGTGATGGTGGCTCTGCAGGTCGCATGGGCTCTAAGCCTTGCCTAGCCTGGGCCTCTTTTAACATCGCAAAGGATCACCCAACTCATGTCATCTGTAAGATTTGTCACCAATGTCTAAGTAGAGGTCAAAAACTCACTAGTTTGAGAACTTCGTCCATGAACCATCACATGGATATGAAGCATAAGTCGCAGTGGGAAGCTCACTGTGCTACAATGCGGCCTTGCGACGCGGGCCAACCATCGTCTGCCCCATCAAGTGCATCCACATGCTCTTCATCCTCTGTGACTGTGGGGACAGCAGTCACACATGCTTTTCGACGCAAACCTTCCACCGCTTTACCCGCAATAGGCAGTGTGATTGTCAGGTCATCAGTTGTTTTGGAAGTGGAAACAGCTGCTGGTGTTGAGCTGACATCGAGAGCACCTGTGTCGCCAGAGATAAGGGGGTTCTCAGAACCGGGCCAAGGGGTCACTTCTGTGGAGGGGATCACGGTGTCGTGACCTGGTCTGTGATCCCTGGTTCTACAATATAAGGAGGGTTATGTACGTGACGCCACCCGTGGGATGTGATCAGAGATGACCACTGCTGCTGAAGAACCTCCGGGGTGATGGATGGCAGCTTGAGATGGGACGGCTCCCCATGGGTAGAGCCTTCTCCCCGGGGCAGTGTGATAGTCTATGGAGGATTGCAAGACACTAGCACAATAAACAAGCAGACTCATGGTATTGCAGTCTCTTTGGCCTTTACTGATGATAGCATTCAGCAGAGTACTGTCCACGGAGTCTGTGCAGGGTTCAGGGTTTCTACCACCCAGCTGGGCCGTTTTGGCTCCCTTATCTTCATTGTGTGTGGCCCTGCTGCTGTATAAACTAGGCAGCCAGCCCTGTTCTCCTCCCGGGTACCGACCTGACAGGCAACTCGAGTCCTTACTTGTAGTATTCCTGAAATATGCTGTGTTGCTGTGTCTGTGGTACAGATGAAGAATGTGGAATCTTCACTTCTCTGGTGTTAACTGTACAATATGTAACCTGCACAGCCTCGGATCCGGCATCCGTTCTGTGTGCTCCACTGGGGTGAGTTCAGCAATATTCTTTCTCCCAGGTATGTTCCTCTGTTTTATCTGTCTCCTCTCCTCAGACCCTTGGCTTTGGCCTGGAATTGGTCAGCAGACCCTGTGGTGAGCTTGTCCCAGCTCCAACCAACAGATCCTTCTTCCTCAGTCCTCCCAGGAACTGAACTGAACTGACTGAACTGACCACTTCCTCTCCACACCAGAATATATACGGAAGCAGCTTGGTCTTCCCCTTCTGGCCTGGAGGTGTTGGTATTATGTGGGGAGTTAACCCTTCATGTTGTTACTGTGGCATATGAACCCTGGGGTGCCACACACCACCTTTGGATAAAGGCAACATTCTATCTCCGCCTGCACCTTCCTCACCGACGACCAGCAGTTTGCCAGGGACACCCTACTCAACGCCGTCTCATCACAGCAGCCAGCCCTTCGTTCCTCAGATGTGGACAAGTAAAAGACCATTTCCTCCTAGCCATGACAAAGCTAAGAGGTTGACTTTCAGCATCTGCAAGTTGTTGGCTACAGAAATGTTGCCTTTCCGCCTGGTGGACACACAGGATTTTCGAGACCTTATGTCCGTCGCAGTGCCCCAGTACCAGATGCCAGTCACCACTACTTCTCCAAGAAAGGTGTGCCTGCGCTACACCAGCATGTCGCACACATCACCGCTTTTTTGAGAAACTCTGTCTGTGACAGGTTGCATTTCACCACAGATACTTGGACCAGTAAGCATGGACAGGGGCGTTACATGTCGCTGACTGGGCACTGGGTAACTATGGTAAGAGATGGAGAAGGGTCTGCTGTACAAGTTTTGCCATCCCCACGAGTTGTGAGTCAATACTCCGTATTTAGAAGTTCCTCAACTGCTTCTGCCTCTTCCACCTTGTCTGGGTCCTTCACCTACGCGCAAAGCCTTTCTGGTGAGCCCACCCGCATTGTAACTGCGCACAAGAAATCCCGCACACCTCCTTACTGTGCTGGCAGCAGAGCTCCACGGCATGAGGAGGTCTTTACGTTCAAATGTCTGGCAAATGTGAGTCACACAGCTGAGGAGTTGTGGTCAGCTCTGGAGACCAAGTTTCATCAATGGTGTCTCCACTCAACCTGCAGCAAGGGAAGGCTGTGTGCAACAATGCTGCAAACCTGGGTGCGGCCCTTCGCCGGGGCAATGTGACACACGTGCCTTGTATGGCTCACGTGTTGAACCTTGTTATCCAGCAATTTTTAACCCACTATCCTGGCCTACATGGGCTTCTGCAGAGGGCATGGTCACTATGTGCTAACTTCCGCCATTCACACCCCGCAGCTGAACAACTTGCATCGCTCCAGAAGTCTTTCGGCCTGTCAGTTCACTGGCTGAAATGCGATGTGCCGACACGCTGGAATTCGACTCTCCACATGTTGCAGCGACTGTGGCAGCACCGCCGAGCCCTGGTGCAATACATTATGACGTATATCCTGGGCCAATGAGATCCAGAGGTGGGGAAGATCATGCTGCTGGAGTGGTCTCAGATCAAGGACCTATGCACCCTTCTGAACAGTTTCGACATGGCGACGAAGATGTTTAGCGCTGACGATGCCATTATCAGCATGACAATTCCAGTCATTTACATACTGGAGCACACTCTAAACAGTATTCGTAGACAGGTGGTGGGACAAGAGGAAGGGGAGGAAGTACAGGAGGATTCATATGCGGAAGGAATACCAAGATCTAAAAGGTCCAGACGGTCAGCAGCACCAAGGCGGCAGTCATGGGACGGTGGGGGAGAGTGATTAACAAGGGCGCACGGTAGCAGCCAAACTGTTGAGGAAGGTGCAGGAGCCCAGGAAGAAATGGAGGATGAACTGGCGATGGGCATGGAAGACTCAGCAGATGAGGGATACCTTGATCACATTTCTGTTGTGCGAGGTTGGGGGGAAGGGCAGAGGAAGGAAGCATGATTCTCACCTCGCCGCCACCAACACAGCAAGGACTTGGTCCTCCTGGATGCGCAAGACACATGAGCGCCTTCTTGCTGCACTACCTACAACATGACCCTCGGATTGTCAGAATTTGAAGTAATGCTGACTACTGGGTTGCCACACTCTTAAGGCCCCGTCACACACAGAGATAAATCTTTGGCAGATCTGTGGTTGCAGTGAAATCATGGACATATTGTTCCATTTGTACACAGCGACAAACCTGGCACTGATTGTCCACAATTTCACTGCAACCACAGATTTACTTCTGTGTGTGACAGGGCCTTTAGATCCCCGGGACATGTCAAGATTTGGCGAAATAATTCCTGCCATAGAAAGAGATGCACGTATGCAGGAGTATCAGCAGAAGCTGTTACACAATATGAGATTGGCTTTTCCACTAAACACCAGTGGTGCACAGAGTGAATCTCACAGTTCTAACTTGCCAACCATGGGACTGTTGAGTCATCATCAGTCAAACCGTACCAGCAACACCGTATCTGGTGGTAACAGCAATTTTATGGAATCGTTTCATGAATTGTTTAGACCATCCTATGCAAGGCGACAATACACAAGAAGTCTGACACATAGTCAACGCCTGGAGAGGATGATACAGGAGTATCTCGAAGTGAATATCGATGCTATGACAGTGCAACTGGAGCCTTGCTCATTTTGCTTCCAGTCTGGAAAAATGGCCTGAGCTCGCCACTTACGCCTTGGAGATCTTGTCGTGTCCTGCAGCCAGCGCTCTCTCGGAATGTGTATTCAGTGCTGCTGGGGGTGTGCAGACAGATAAGCGCACGCATCTGTCCAGTGACAATGTGGACAGACTAACGTTCATCAAGATGAACAAATCATGGATCCGCAAGGACTTTTCTACCCCTGTGTCATCCTGGGGAGAGTAAAGGCTTGTGTATTTTTGATTGTGCTTCATGCAAATCATTATTATTATTATTATTTATTTATAGAGCACCATTGATTCCATGGTTCTGTACATGAGAATGGGGTTATATACAGAATACATAGACAAGTTACAATAGACAGACTAGTACAGAGGGAGGGGGGCCCTGCCCTTGCGGGCTTACATTCTAAAGGATTTTGGGGAGGAGACAGTAGGTGGGGAGTAGGTGGGGTGTAGGTTGGGTGGCAGCTCCGCACGGTGGCGGGGCGGCCGCTCCACACGTATGTCGGGCGGCAGCTCCACATGGTGGTGGGGCAGTGAGGTCATTGAAGGTTATAGGCATTTCTGAACAGATGAGTTTTCAAGTTCCATTTGAAGTTTTCAAGTGTAGTAGATAGTCTGACGTGTTGAGGCAGCGAGTTCCAGAAGACTGGGGATGCTCGGGAGAAGTCTTGCAGGAGGTTCCATGAGGAGCGAATGAGAGAGAAGGAAAGAAGGAGATCTTGGGAGGACCGGAGATTACGTTTTGAAGTGTAGCAAGAGATTAGTTCAGAGATATATGGAGGAGACAGATTTATGGAAGGCTTTGTAGGTCAGTGTTAGTAGTTTGAATTGGATACGATGGAAGATTGGGAGCCAATGGAGGGATTTGCAGCGAGGAGAAGCGGGGTGGTATTGAGGAGAGAGGTTGATCATTCGGGCAGCAGAATTAAGGATGGACTGGAGAGGGGCGAGTGTGTTAGCAGGGAGACCACAGAGGAGGATGTTGCAGTAGTCGAAGCGGGAGATTATGAGAGCATGCGGTAGCATTTTTGTAGATTGAGAATTGAGGAAAGGACGGATTTTGGAAATATTTTTGAGTTGAAGACGGCAGGAGGTGGTGAGGGATTGAATGTGTGGTATGAAGGACAAGGCAGAGTCAAAGGTCACTCGAAGGCACCAAACTTTGGGTGCTGGGGAGAACGTGATGTTATTTATTGTAATACGTAGATCAGGTAGAGAGTGTAGGTGAGATGGAGGAAAGATGATCAGTTCAGTTTTGGCCACATTGAGCTTTAGGAAGCGAGAGGAGAAGAAGCCAGATATAGCCGTTAGGCACTCTGGGATTCTGGACAGCAGAGAAGTGACATCTGGACCAGAGAGGTAGATCTGAGTGTCATCAGCATATAGGTGGTACTGGAAGCCATAGGAAAATGGGCATGGGGAAATCAACAGTTTATGTTTGCAACTGTGGGACAATTGATGCCACTTAAGTGGCGTCTGTGGCCAAATATTTGGAAAAAATGGAGACTCTTGTTGGAGTCCACTTGCTGTGTTTTAGATGATCGTTCATCAAGATGAACAAGTCATGGATCCGCAAGGACCTTTCTACCCCTGTGTCATCCTGGGGAGAGTAAAGGCTTGTGCATTTTTGATTGTGCTTCATTTAAATCAACATTTTAAGTTTGCAACTGTGGGACTATTGATGCCACTTAAGTGGTGTCTGTGGCCACATTTTTTGAAAAAATTAAGACTCTTGTTGGGGTCCACTTGCTGTGTTTTACATGATTTTAGAAGGGCATGACATACCTCTGTGTCTTCTACTCCTTTTACTCTTCAAGCTCTTTTCTTTCAGCATGAGTATATGTACTTGTCACTTTTCCATGTGTTTGTGGTGTCTTCTGAGTTGTTTGTCACCTTTTGGACACCTTAGAAGGTGTTTTATATGTGTTTGTATGTGTTTGTGTTTGCCTGCCATTGTTTTCAATGGGGTTCGACGGTGTTCGACGAACATTCGTCGAACGTTCGACGAACAAACACCCGCCGTTCGACGAACCGAACCGAAATCGAATACTAGGGTGGTGGCTCATCTCTACTCTTGATGTAAAAGTGTATGTGGCATACCTCATGTATACCATGAAACTACTGCTAATAGATATAAATCACTTTGATAGTACCCAGCTCTGGGGTAAACACATTACAGTGGAACCTTGGATTACGAGCATAATTGGTTCCGGGAGCATGCTCTTAAACCAAGTTACTCTTATATCAAAGCAAATTTTCCCATAGGAAATAATTGAAACGCAAACAATTCGTTCTACAACCCAAAAATATTTACCGTATTTATACAAACTTATTATAGTAAAACAAAATAATATATTCATATAAAATTATTACAGTATGCTAATACAAAATACTGTACAGTACAGTAAAAAAACATATAAAACAAATTAAACTGCACTTTAGCTTACAATGGAATTATTGGTGTGTGAGAGGTACAGTACAGGCTGTACTGGTTAGCAGAAAGAAACTACAAAACTGAATCCACATATTCAAATTGATAGACATGCTATATAGTATATACTGTACTGTAGAATGGTGTACTGTATACAGTATACAGTACATATGTACAGAAAGTTACCTCCAGAGTGTGGTGAAAGGACAGAACTGGAAGTGTGTATGGTGAGTATTTGTTCTTATTGCAAATCATTGCTCTTAAATCAAGTTACAAATTTGTAAAAAGCTTTGCTTGTCTTGCAAGACGCTCTCAAACCAAGTTACTCTTAATCCAAGGTTCCACTGTATGTTCCTACAATGAGATTTTGATTTCATCGCAGAATTTCTACACCATTTCTGAAACTATTATTTAACCCCTTCACCCTTAGCCACTAAAACACCCTAATGACCGGGCCATTTTTTATGATTCTGACCAGTGTCACTTTGACAGGTTATAACTCTGAAATGCTTCAACGGATCCCGGTGACTCTGAGAAAGTTTTTTTCGTGACATATTGTTCTTCATGACAATTGTAAATTTAGGCCAATTTATTTATTTTTTTCGTTAATTTGTGATAATTTCGGAAAATTTTGAAAATTTTGCAATTTTCAAACTTTGAAATTTTATGCCCATTAATCCGAGGGTTATGTCACACAAAATAGTTATTTTTTTTTAAATCAGATACGTTTTTATTAAAACAGAATACATACAACAGAATAACAAATCGGCATCCAAATTAAGTTTATCACATCTATTACCGCTTTAACTCCCCCTCCCGCCCCCTCCCCCACCCCGGCAGCAACACCTCCCCGATACTACATCCCATTTAGTACACACTTAGAATACCCTCCAACTGCAGTATAGCAACCATCCCGTTCATCCCGATGTGCAGGAGGAACTACTAGCAACACAAATAAATCAAAACACACACATCAGAGGTCTCCGACGGCTATCCCGGTCCCAGACCAGTTTACTGGTCCATCACTCGTCCTATTCACATTGCAGCCAAGGAGACCATAGCTTCTCAAACATTTTAACATTCCCCCTTCTTTCATACACTCCCTGTTCCAGCTGAAGAATACATTTCACCCTTTTAATGTACTCTTCCATGGTCGGGGGGTCTTTTTTAATCCAGGACCTGGCGATCAGCTTTCTTGCCGAATACAGCAGCCTAGCAATGGCAATTTTCATAGTATTTTCCACCCCAAGCTCCTCAACATATCCCAATATGCATAGCAATGGTTCCCTGGGAAGGACACACCCATATGTTCTTCCTATCTTGTGGATAACCTTAGTCCAAAAGGAGACCAGTCTCGGACAAGACCACATCATATGAAAAATACCTGCGTCAGATCCCTGAAACCTTGGACACTCCGAATTCCTTTTTAACCCCAATTTAAACATCAGTAAGGGAGACCTATATACCCGGTGAATCACGTATAGGTGAGATAGTCTGGCCGGTTCGCTCATGGAAAGTTTAGGGACATACTCTAAGGCGGGCTTTGCACACTACGACATCGCAGGTGCGATGTCGGTGGGGTCAAATCGAAAGTGACGCACATCCGGCGTCACTTGCGATGTCGTAGTGTGTAAATCCTAGATGATACGATGAACGAGCGCAAAATCGTCGTCATCGTATCATCGCTGCAGCCTCCGACATTTCCATAATGCCGGGGGAGCGACAGGTACGATGTAGTTCCTCGCTCCTGCGGCAGCACACATCGCTGTGTGTGAAGCCGCAGGAGCGAGGAACTTCACCTTACCTGCCTCCCGGCTGCAATGAGAAGGACGGAGGTGGGCGGGATGTTTACATCCTGCTCATCTCCGCCCCTCCACTTCAATTGGCCGCCTGCCGTGTGACGTCACTGTGACGCCGCACGACCCGCCCCCTAAGGAAGGAGGCGGGTCGCCGGCCAGAGGGACGTCGCACGGCAGGTATGTGCGTGTAAAGCTGCCGTAGCGATAATAATCGCTACGGCAGCTTTCACTATATATCGAACGTGCGACGGGGGCGGGACTATCGCTGCAGCATCGGTAACACATTGTTACCGATGTTGCAACGTGCAAAGCCCGCCTAAGATACTCTCCCACACCTCCTCCATTATCGGCCCAACTTCCTCCTCCCATTTAGATTTAGTTTTAATTGGGTAGTCTAAAAGAAAGGTATGTAATATATCTTTATACGTGTCAGAAATGATCCCTTTAGTGCTTCCTCCCCCCTTACACACATACTCCAGTACCAGGTCAGTCTGTATGTCCACACTTTGTTTAGCCGCTTGGGCTGCAATCGCATGTTTTAATTGACTGTAGTGGAGGCAGCCAGACACCGGTAACTGAAACTCACTCTGTAACTGTGGGAACGATTTCAAAATTACCCCGTCCAATATCTGATGCATGTATATTACACCCCTATGTCTCCATTCCTCAATATTTCCCATTTTCTGAATCTCCGGGAGATTACTGTTATCCCAGATAGGTGTAAACTTAGTTAACCGGCTCACCCCTCTCACCCTTTTCGGCCTATCCCAGGTCTTGTTTATAAGTGCCATTGTAAGAGACGTTCCACCCAAGATCCCCACCGCACCATCCTCTAGTCCCATTACCAATGGACTTCTACCCACTATGTATTCCAGCACTTCTTTAATGCCCCCATCTTTCTCTCGATCAGACCAGCCCCTGAGGTGTTGACATTGCGCCGCCATATAATACAATTCCGGATTTGGGATTGCTAGACCCCCCTCATCTTTCGGCCTTAGTAAAGTCTCTAATCGCACCCTGGGCTGCTTTTTACCCCACACCAGGTCCTTAAGCAGCGAGTTTATCCCTTTATATCTTTTCTTTGAAATACAAACAGGGACATTGCGCAGTATGTATAGGAGTTTAGGCATTACTACCATCTTTAGTAAATTATCCCTTCCAACAACTGACAAATGTAGCTTGTTCCAGGCATCCACTTTGGCTCTCAATTTTTTAAGAAGCGGCCATAAGTTCACCTGTATGTATTTTTCTACTGGCAGAGATATCTGGACACCTAGATATTTAAATTCGTCCACACTCTTCAATTTGTTAGCCCCAGTATCATCATTTGTCCAGGTTACTTCCCCATCCACTTTAAAGAGGCTCGATTTAGACCAATTAATGGTCAGTCCCGAAACTTCTCCAAATTTCTCTATTATCTGCATGGCATGATCCAATGAGGCTGACGGATCCCCCAAGAAAAGAAATAAATTGTCAGCATAAAGAGCTATTTTCTCCTCTAAATGCCCATACCTAAATCCATGGATCTCCTTCGATTTCCTAATGGCCGCCGCGAGAGGCTCTATTGCAATAGCAAATAGGAGCGGTGATAGTGGGTAGCCCTGTCTCGTTCCCCGGTGCAACTCAAACGCTGAGAAGGTCATACCGTTAACTCTAACTTTAGCAGTAGGCCTATTATACAACAACTGCACCCACTTTACAAACCGTGGACCAAAACCCATATGTTGCAACACTTTCCACAGATACCCCCACTCAACACTATCGAATGCTTTCTGAGCATCTAGCGAAGCGATCACCCTCCGGCCAGGGTTGTCAGGCGGCAACTGTAGATTAAGATATAATCTCCTGATATTAGCAGCTGTCGACCTATTGGCCATGAACCCTGATTGGTCCATATCTATTAGGTTAGATATAACTCCAGTCAGCCGGTTTGACAACACCTTAGCCAGAAGCTTCACGTCCGCAGTTAATAACGAGATTGGTCTATATGAGTCTGGAAGCCTCGGATTTTTATCCTCCTTAGGAATTACTACTATTATTCCTTCTCTCATAGATCCAGGCAATACACCTTCCCTCTCCGCCACCTCAAAGACTTTCAATAGTTTGGGTAATAGGATTTCTTCTAACTGTTTATAAATTTCAACCGGTAGCCCGTCTGCTCCCGGTGCCTTGTCATTGCTCATGCCATGCAGAGCGCCCTCCAGTTCATCAATAGTAATAGGTGACTCCAGTTTATCTCTATCCGCCACAGACAACACCGGAAGCTCACCTCGCTCAAGAAATGAGTCCACCTCCTCCACCCTCATCTCTCCGCTAGAAGAATATAGTGTGCGATAGAAATCTTTAAAGACCCCAAGGATCTCCTCAACCTCAGTGACCTGTGTCCCCTCCACCGTGTCCATACCATGCACAAATTAACTACTCCTTTGAGCTGCAGCTATGACCGATAATAGATGACCAACTTTTTCTCCCTCCTCATAAAAATGCAATTTTTGGAATGCCTGCTTTCTTACTGCCTTCTCCAAAAGCATCTTATTAACCTGTTCATGCGCCTGCCTAAGATTTTGCTTCGCGTCCGTAGTATTACTCCGAATTGCTTACAGTTCTGCCTTATCTAAGGCCTCCAGGCTATCTTTCTCATCCTGCCTCGTCTGTGTTTTACGTTTACAGATATCCCTGAACAGGAGCCCTCTGAGGTATGCCTTCATCGCATCCCATACCACCAGGGGACCAGTGCTACCCCCGTTGTGGATAAAGAATTCCCCGAGATCCCGTTCTATATTCCCCATATTAATATGACGGATCCATGCTGGGTGAAGCTTCCACTCTCCCCTCCTTCCCCCTGTCAGGATCCTCCGTGATATGGACACTAGAATTGGGCTATGATCTGAAATCACTCTTGTCAGATATTGCACTTCGCCTATCATTGCATCCATCAGATCACTAGCTAGAGCCATGTCAATGCAGGATAGAGTGTTATGTGAAGCCGAATAACAAGAGAAGCAGATTACCCTCCCATTCTTCACTCGCCAGGCATCCACCATTCCAAGTTCCCCAATAAGAGTGCCAAACGAAGTCATACAACTATCCTGGATACCTGGAGGTCTACTACTCCTATCCCAGTACAGATCTATCACATTATTGAAGTCCCCCACCAGTAAAAAAGGGATTACTCCCCCCTTCTCAGAGAACTCCCTTATCTCCCTTAGTTTGGTGCACATATATGGAGGTGGTATATATATTGCAGCTATACACATGAGTTTGCCAAATATTTTACACTTGATGGCCACACACTGTCCCTCTTTATCCACATACACTTCTATCTCTTCATATTGCACAGAGTTATGGATCAGCAGTGATACACCCCTTGCATAGTTGGAAAAGGTGGAATGATAGGCCTTCTGCACCCATCTCCTATTTAAAACATGTGTTGTCTCCTTTGTTAGATGCGTTTCTAGTAGACATATTACTGACAGGTTCTGGTCTTGAACATATTTAATTATTGCCGCTCTCCTAGACCTACCGTATTTTTCGGACTATAAGACGCACCGGACTATAAGACGCACCCTGGTTTTAGAGGAGGAAAATGGGAAAATAAAACTTTAAGCAAAAAATGTGGTCATGACACACTGTTATGGGGCGAGGATCTGCTCCTGACACTGTTATGGGGGTAATGTCCCCAAATTCTCTACTAAGGTACCCCATCCTGGTAATGATCATCCTGCCTTGTATATGATCCTGCTATAAACCCCCATCCTGCTCCTATACCAGCATCCTGCTCATATTCCCCCATCCTGCTCATATACTCCCATCCTGTTCATATATCCCATCCTGTTCATATACCCCGATCCTATTGATATACCCCCATCCTATTGGTATACCCCCCATCCATCCTGCTCATATTCCCCCATCCATCCTGTTCATATACTCCCATCCTGTTCATATACCCCCATCCTGTTCATATACTCCCATCCTGTTCATATACCCCCCATCCTGTTCATATACCCCCCATCCTGTTCATATACCCCCCATCCTGTTCACATACCCCCCATCCTGTTCATATACCCCCATCCTGCCTGCTCATATACTCCCATCCTGCTATATGCCCCCATCGTGCTCATATACCATCCTGGTATATGGCCTGTATCCTATAGCACAGAGAAAAAATAAACGTATATACTCACCTTTTCCTCACTCCCTCCAGCACCGATCATCTTCCTCTCTGCGCCACTGACCTGTGTGTGTGGAGCCGTTCCCCTGCTGCATCGCGATGTCTTCCTGTCTGTGCCGATCAGCTGACCAGCTCAGCACAGATCAGCTGACCGGCACAGACAGGAAGACATCGCGTGCAGCAGGGGGGCGGCTCCACACACGGGGACGGGTGAGTGTACTGATTCACTGCACCCCGCGCTGGTAATGACGCGCGGGTGGCAGTGAATACAGCCGTACATGATCACTCAAGGCTGTAATTGCCAGGGGTGATCATGCGGCCGGCTCTTTGCTATGCGCGCGTCCCCGCTCGTCCTCCCGCCCACCTGTCAGTGCCGGCTTCAGCGCTGAGAGATGGGCGGGAGGATGGGCGTGCATATGTAATGAGCGGGCCCACGTGGTCACGGCAGGCGCTGCTGCTGCCTGCTCATGCCCCCGATGACCCGGAGCACCCTCATTCCCAGCCGCAGCCCTATAGTCAGACCATAAGACGCACCCCCAACTTTCCCCCAACATTTGGGGGAAAAAAAGTGCGTCTTATGGTCTGAAAAATACGGTATCTGATAACCCTCTAATATTCCAACTCAACACCTTAATTCTATCCCCCATTATCCCACCCAGTAAAACCATCAAACCTTGTAGTATCTCCCCATGCTGACTCTACCCTACCCTTTCCCCCTCCCCACCTGCTCCCCTCCCCTCCTGCTCCCCACCACTTCCTGTTTTTGAGTATTCCCGTGAAGCATCGGGTTTTCCAAACCTGGTCCATAATCCCTACTAAATTCCCCCCCACCTCCCTCGCCTTCCCCTCTTAGACACATTTTCAAACTCGTCCCTTTTCCAACAATTCTCCACTCCCACCCTTTCTATGTATAATCATATTCCACTCAACCAATATAACAGTAAAATGGCAAACAGTAATTAAACTGGAATCTCAAATTGTAAACACCACCACCGCGCCTAATTAGGCAGTCCCCATGTCCTGCAAAGCTCACATCAAACCCTTCGCATTCCCCCTGCATACTACCTCAATCCCAAAGGGAAGGAGGAAAAAAAAGGGAGAGAAAAGAAAGAAAAAACAAGAAGGGTCCCCTGTAAGCTCCTAAGGATGTCATAGAGCCTCAGCCGGCCTTCTCCAACACACTTCATATTCAGATAGTCAGCTCATTCCTTCAAACGGATCCGCTTTTCGTTTGCGTCCAACCACTGCATGGCTTCCTCCAGAGTTGTAAAAAAGTGCACCCGCTCCAACGCCGTCACTCTTAGCTTTGCTGGGAACATCATTGAGTATTGCACCCCAATCTCTCGCAGGTGCCTCTTTACTCCAGTAAAAGTCATACGTAGCTTTTGAACAGAAATGGAGTAGTCCGGGTATATGGAAATTCTCTGGCCGTCAATCATAAGATCCTCCATGTCTCTTGCCTTTCGCAGTATAGTGTCCCTGTCCCTGTAGTTGAGGAGCTTGGCTAGCATAGTGCGAGGGCCCCTGCCTGCTGGTTGTGGCTGCATCGGGACTCTGTGTGCACGTTCCATGGCATAGAGCTTGGATAAGACATTAGCACCAATTTTTTCCCTAAGCCAGTCTTCTACATATTCAGTGGGGTTTCTTCCTTCCGCTTTCTCAGGGATGCCGATAATCCTGATGTTATTCCTTCTAGAGCGATTCTCTAAATCATCATTTTTTGCCATGATTTCAGCTATCTACTGTGCAAATGTTTTTTCAGACTTTTGTAGTTTTGTAATATGATCCTCTGTTATCCCCACTCTTTCCTCCACAGCTCCTGTTCTCAGGTCTGCTTTTTTGAGGTCTTTCTTAATGCCAGCAACCTCTGCCTGTAATCCCTTAACTTGCTTTGTCAGGGTAGTCAGAGCTTCTTTACAAAAAGACACCACTGCAAAAACGTCCTTTAAAGTGGGGTTTTCTGTAGCCTCCTCTGCACTATGTGCTTTCTCCACCTCTCCTGTATTATCTTGCTGCTCTTAACCATCCCCCATCTCATCAGAGCTGGCATTGTCTTCCCCCTTCTCTCCTTTCTCACCTCTGTTATCTATATGCTGAAGTGATTTCTCTGGAGTCCAGGCAAACTTCTCCAGCCTTGCGCGATCTGCATCCTCTGCTGACAGGCTGAATTAGCTTTCTCAGCTTCCTGCCTTATCATGGCATCATCTTGAGAGCTGGGGACTTTCCCGCCTCTAGTATCTTTTTGCCTGCGACGGACCATGTTACCGCTCTGCATCCACCAGACTCACCCCAGACAAGTCCCCACCACCTTATCTTCCAGACAGTCGGCTGAGGCAGTGATAACAGTGGTGTTCAGATATTTATCATGGGTGTTTGCAGGAGAGCTCCACAGACACGTCTCCTCACATTGCCGTCCAGGCCACGCCCCACACAAAATAGTTATTAACACTAGAGCTCCCAGAAATTTCGAGCTCTCTGGGTTCCAAAGGTAGAAATGTTAAATGACCCCTCTCTGGGACTTCTAGTGCTAAATAACATTTTGCACATCTCTACTTTACATCTGCGCAATTTTTAAACAAATTTTTTTTTTTGCTAGGAAGTTAGAAGGGTTCAAAGTTTATCAGCAATTTCTCATTTTTCCAACAAAATTTACAAAACCATTTTTTTAAGAATCACATCACATTTGAAGTGACTTTGAGAGGCCTAGGTGACAGAAAATAACCAAAAATGACACCATTCTGAAAACTACACACCTTAAAGTACTCAAAACCACATTCGAGAAGTTTATTAACCCTTCAAGAGCTTCACAGGGACTAAAGCAATGTGGAAGGAAAAAAATGAAAATTTTACCTTTTACACAAAAATGTTATTTTAGCCATAAAAGTTTGCATTTTCACAAGGCTATAAGAAAAAAAAATGCACCATAAAATTTATTGTGCAATTTGTCCCGAGTACGCCGATACCTCATATTGTGGTGGAAATAAATTGTTTGGGCTCACGGCAGTGCTCGGATGGAAAGGAGTGCCATTCGAATTTTTTAAAGCAAAATTAGCTGGAACCATTAGCGGACACCATGTCGTGTTTGGAGACCCCCTGAAGTCCCTAAACAGTGGAGCACCCCCACAAGTGACCCCATTTTAGAAACTAGACCTCTCAAGAAATTTATCTAGATGTTTGGTGAGCCACTTGAATCCCTGGGGGCTTCACAAACGATTAAAATGTTGACTCGGGAAAATATATATATATGCAGTATATATATATATATTTAGTGTTACCACAAAATTGTTGCTACAACCAGGTAGCTTTTTTTCACAAGGGAAACAGGAAAAAATGAACGATGAGGTTTATAGTGTAATTTGTCCCGATTACGCTGATACCTCATATGTGGTGGAAATTAATTGCTTGGGCGCACGGCAGTGCTCGGAAGGAAAGGAGCGCCATTCGAATTTTTTAAAGCAAAATTAGCTGGAATCATTAGCAGACACCATGTCGCATTTGGAGACCACCTGAGGTGCCTAAACAGTGGAGCACCCCCACAAGTGATCCCATTTTGGAAACTAGACCCCTTAAAAAATGTATCTCGATGTTTGGTGAGCCCTTTGAACCCCCAGAGGCTTCTCAGAAGCTTCTAACGTTGAGCTATGAAAATAAAAATTAAAAAAAAAAATCTCAAAAAATTGTTGCTACAACCAAGTAGTTGTTTTTTTTCATACGGGTATCAGGAAAAAAATGCACCATAAAATGTATTATGCAATTTTTCCTGAGTATGCAGATATCTCATATGTGTTGGAAATCATCTGTTTGGGTGCACGGCAGGGCTTGGGAAAGAAGGAGCACCATTTGGCTAAAAAATTGGCTGAATCATTAGCAGACGCCATGTCGCATTTGGAAACCCCCTAAGGTGCCTAAACGGTAGAGCTCCCACACAAGTGACCCCATTTTGGAAACTAGACCACTCAAGGAATTTATCTAGATGGTTAGTGAGTACCAGGAACCCCCAGGAGTTTCACAGAATTTTATAACGTTGAGCTGTGAAAACAGAAAAAATAAATTTTTAACCACATCAATGTTGCATTAATGGCAAATTTTTCAAATTTTCTAGGGTAACAGGAGATAAGCGGGCTTTACACGCTACAATATATCTAACGAGATGTTGGTCAGGTCACGTCGTAAGTGACGCACATCCGGCATCGTTAGTGATATTGTAGCGTGTGACAGCTATGAATGAGCAGAAATACTCACCTTCTCGTTCATCGCTGACACGTCGCTCATTTTCTAAAAATCGCACGTCCTGTTGTTCATCGTACCCGAGGCAGCACACATCGCTCCGTGTGACACCCCGAGAACAATGAACTGCAGCTTACCTGCGTCCCGCCGGCAATGCTGAAGGAAGGAAATGGGCAGGATGTTTACGTCCTGCTCATCTCCGCCCCTTCACTTCTATTGGCCGGCCACTGTGTGACGTCGCTGTGACGGCAAATGTCCCTCTCCCTTCAGGAAGTGGATGTTCACCGCCCACAGCGAGGTCGTTAGGAAGGTAAGTACGTGTGACGAGGGGTTACAGCATTGTGCGACACGGGCAAGAAATTGCCCGTGCCGCACAAACGATGGGGGCGGGTGCGATCGCAAATGCGATCACACGAGAAATTGCAACGTGTAAAGCAGGCTATAATGAACCATACAATTTGTTGTGCAATTTCTCCTGAGTACGCCAATACCTTATATATGGTAGAAAACTACTTTTGAGGCACAGTACAAAAAGAAGAATTGAAGGAGTGCCATATTGCAGTGTAGATTTAGTTGGAATGGTTTGCTGGTGCCATGTCACATTGGCAGAGCCTCTGAGGTGCCAGAACAGCAGAAACCAGCGGTAACATTTTTATTTCTATATGACTTTTTGATCTCGTTTTACTCCACTTTGTTTGTCAGCTGTATTTTGAAAAGACATATGAGTGGAGTGGCCTTGTGATGACTGCTGGAACCAGCAAGCAGAGCCGAATCCTGACAGTGAGCAATGAGCATATTATATGCTGTTAGGATTGGGCATGCTACAGGGCTTAATTTTATAATTAAAGGGTTTGTCCAGGTTTGAAATGAACATCTGCAGTCACTTTAGTTGACTGCAGGTTTCGGAATTCTCACAGCACATGCACTGCACACTTTTAGGATTCTTAGTGCCAATGGCGAGATTGGATGGTCATATGAACACAAGTATGCGATTTGTATTCTTCTGGCCACATTCTGACTATACGTGTCAGACCTCACGCAATTCATTTTCATTGATCAAGGCCACACATGTCTAGTCAGCACGTGACCACATGTATGTAAATAGCACACTTGTGGTTTTGAGACCTCCCACTTTCACCGCCAGCACCAGAGAATACTGACAGCATGCGGTGTGCATGCTGTGAGAACTCAGAAATCTGCAGTACCATAAAGTGACACATAGAGTGAGTGCAGACACATAACAAATGCGGCACAACCCCTTTAATGCTCATAACATTAAAAAAAAACATAGTAACCCTTAAATTGGCAGATGGCACAAAACTTTATTAACATAGCCCTGTATAATGTAATCTTACAAGTTCTGAACTTTTGCATTTGTACAGGATCAGGACTTATAACAGCACAGGAATACATCAACTGAGAGCCACCAGAGGTACAGAAATACATCACTAAAGTCCCCATCAATAAAGAAACACAGCATCAAAACCCTCATCAGTACAGAAATACATCACCAGAACCCCCATATGTACAGAAATACATCAGAAGAACCACCATAGGCACAGAAACAAAGCATTAAAATGCCAATCAGTTCAGAAATACATCACCAGAACCATCATAGGTACAGAAACAAAGCATCAAAATGCTTATCAGTAGAGAAATTCATCATCAGAACCACCACCAAAATCACCAGCAGTACAGAAATACATCCATATAACCCCTATCAGTACAGAAACAGCATCAAAACCCTCATCAGTACAGGAATACATCGCAAGAATCAGTACAGGGTTCAATTGTAATGTCAGGTCAGCCCAATATATATATTTATAGCAGAAACCTAGAACTTCCAGTATGTCTTTAACAATGATAAGAAATGATAAGAAGATACTTGGAGCTATAGTTATCAGTCCTTATCAGACCATACAGGAACCACAGTACTGATGAGAATTAGTCAGTACCACAAAAACACATTTACATCCAGGTACCTTATCTCTGATCGGAGTCGTTCTTTTTCTTTTCTTTATCTTGTCCAGATGCCATGATGAATTTTCATGGCCACAGCTTGTCTCTACAGACTTCCTGACATGATGCCTGAAAAATAAGAGTGTCATTATAATGTCCCTGAATAAAAATATCTGCCCCACACTGCACTCCTGAATAAATTATTTCCCCTAACTGTGTTCCCTGCATGAAATATGATGCACACAGTCCCTCTTATGGTACGTGTCCTTCACACTGCCCTCTCCTTTCCATACTAGGCCCTCTCTTCATACTCCTCTGCACTGTGTCCTCCTATACTGACCAGTCTCTAAACTGTTCCCTCTCATCACATTCTTCCATTCTCGCTGTACTGTCCCCTCCTTGCTGTGGTCTCACGCTATCCCCCAATGAAGTCCTTTCTACAAACCGCCCCCACCCACACTACCTAGTCTTGTCTGTATCCATCCCACCCCCACCCCACCCAGTCCTTATTATGTGCCATTTTTCTCATCCCATATGGTCTCATAACAACCTCCGTAGTTATCACCTCCTTGCTTCCCATACTATGTCTGCACTCATCCCCCTTCTCATACTGTGTACGCACCCATCCCTCCCTCCTTATACTGTGCCCGCACCCCTCTCCCCTCACTCCTCATACTGTATCTGCACCCATCCCCATCTTCATATTGTGTCCAGACCTATCCCCCTTGCTCCTCATACTGTCTGCACCCATCCCTCTCTCGCATATTTTACCTGCACCCACCCCCCTCTCTCCCAATGCTATCTCCACACCCATTCCCCCACTCCTCCTACTCCCCATAGTTTGTTTGCACCCATCCCCCCTCCTTCCCATACTATGTCTGCACCCATCCCTGCTCACTTCCCATACTATGTCTGCACCCATCCCCCTCTCTGCATAGTTTGTCTGTACCCATCCCCCTCTGGCCTGGCCAACCCAGGGCTTAATAAGGCTAAGTAATTACCACACTCGGCGGGGCCCCCCCTCGTCACCAGGCCTCTACACCAGTCATGGTTGTAATGCCCTGATGGCAGCCGTGGGGTAAAGTGTCGGGACTGTCACATCTAATGGATGCGGAAATTCTGGGCAGCTGCTGGCTGATATTTTTAGGCTGGGAAGAGCCTAATAACCATAGGCCTCCCCAGTCTGAGAATACTATCCCCCAGCTGAGGGCTTTATCTTGGCTAGCTATCAAAATTGGGGGAATTTCAGGCCATTTTTTTTAATTATTTATTTATTTTACTGTATGATATAGACCGGTCCACCGGCGTCTGTGTTTGGTTGCAGTCAGACAGCTGTCACTCAGCGTGGGGACAGGTTTTACTGCAACCAATCACAGATGCTGGTGGTCGGGAGAAGCAGTGAATATGTATGAGCCTAATGAGCAGGTGCAGTGAGTATGTATGAACCTAATGAGCGGGTAGGGAAGAAGAATGAAAGGCTGCGGGAGCAATGTGACAGCCGCGTCGGTGATTGGGGAGTATGAAGCGCTTGGAGACAGAGAGAGAGAGACAGAGAGAGAGAATAAGTGGAGTAATACTGTGAAATCCTTATTTCCAGAAACCATATGTGAGTCAGAAATGCATGCAGGCATATTCTCCAGACTCTCCCCATTCACTTTCATCACTTTCCCATCCATTTCAGCCTTTTCCTCAGGCCCCCAGACCTCTTTATTGGGTCCAGCAGAAAATTACTCGCATTTCCCATTCACTTGCATTGTACTCACTATTCGAAACGAATATGAAAGTATTACAAAGTACTTGGTACGAGTATAGCGATTACGAATATTTCAGTACTTGCTCATTTCTAATAACCACACAAACAGGGCATTTAGACATCTTACAATTACCATACATATAAATACACAAATATAAGCAATGATGTCTTCTGGGGGTCACAGGCCACAGCCCACTCTATTACAAAGACACTAAATAAGGTCTTTCTGTAGCACCCACGGATATGGGGTACTCGGTTCCGGGTAGTACAGGTTTCGGGGAAGTCATGGTGGTGGCCGTTACCCGGTTCTGTGCCCTGGGCCCTTTTTGTAATGGGGATATTTACAGGGGAGAATAAGATAATGTTCACATGTGACGCCACTTGCGGTATTGCGACTAAGTATTGGGAGCTGCCACTGCAGAATGTCTCTACTGGGGCTGGTGGTATTGGCAGCTACAGTGGTAGACCCTCCACAAATAGGGTTTTGCCCCAGAGGGTATATGGTTCAGTGGGCAGCGGAAGAAGGTAGTCCACACAGGTGTTCAGTGCAACTGGTTTACTCACTGCTGGTAGATGTTAACTGGTTGCCCGAGGCCAGATGGTTTTGTTTGCCAGGTCCCCTTTGTCCCAGTGCCAGTTTGGTTCTCTGGTACCTTCTTCCCCTGCACCTGTCTCTGGTAAGTGGGTCCCCATGGTATGGAGCAACTGGGGGTCCCTGTTTTGTGGTTTGTCCACTTCTGTCCACCTGACGGTAGCGTGAACCCTGTGGGGTTGGAGTCTCTGGTCCTGTCCCCGGCTATCCCATTGCTACTGAGTCTTCGGATTCTTTAGGGTCGGCAAGGTCCTTGATGGTGTCCTTGATGGTCCCCTTGCTGTGCTGGTGTTAACAAGTTGGCCTGGAGCTCTTTCCTGTCCTAGGGTCATATACCCTGTCGGTGCATAGTTCCGGGAGTACTCCACCATACTCCACCGGCAACCACTTCTCCTGGGTACCAGGTCACCATTAACCCGCCACAGACCGTCTCCTCTGTCAACTCTCCTTCACTCCTCGACTCTCTACTCTGTATTCACTGTCTCTCTCCTCAGTCCACCCTTCCCACCTGGTCAACTAGAGGACTGGATTGGCTCCACCTCTAGGCGGCCATCCATTAGTCCCACCCTAGCTGGGTACCATTGTATGGTGGATTGTTGGGGAAAACTGGGATTATCTGGGTTTTTGGTTTTACCGGCACTGGGGTTCTGGGTCCCTAAGGGGGTAGGCCCTGCATCCTTGTGGGGATGCAGAACCTTGTAGCACTCTGATGGTTTCAGGGGCGCTACATTTCCATGAGGTGGCCTCAGGAGTTAGTAGGAAGGCCTCACAGTGATTGCTGTATCATACGGGATATTGCAGGATTTGAAGCACTCAGCACTCACTAATGATTAAAGGGGTATTCCCATCTCCAAGATCCTATCCCAATATGTAGTAGGTGTAATAATAATAATAATAATAATAGCAAATACCTCCAATTAGAAATGTAGTATAGTTTTTCTTGTTCACTATGTCGCTTACTTCGTGTGCAGGGCATTACAGAACCTTAGGTATCCATGGTTACGACCACGCATATAGTGACAGTTAGATAGCTATTTGTTAATGGTCATAACCATGGATATCCAAGGTCTTGCAATGCCCTGAACATGAGGTAAGAGACAAAGGGAACCAGAAGAACTATACTACATTTCTACTTGTTGGCATCTGCTAATAATATTATTATTACACCCACTACATATTGGGATAGGATTTTAAAGATGGGAATACCTTTTTAAGGCCCCTTTCACACATCAGTGATTCTGGTGCGTTTGTGCCTTTTTTTGAACGTACCAGAATCACTGACATACGCAGACACATTATAATCAATGGGTCTGCTCACACATCAGTGATTTTTCACTGAACTTGTCTCCGTGCAGCGTACACCCGTGGCCGTGATTCTGCACGGAGACAAGTCAGTTTTTTATGGCATCACTGATGACCCACGGACCCTACTATGGTGTGATCCGTGTGTGATCAGTGAAACACGTACCATAAAATCACGGACATATTAAATATTTTCAACTTACCTTGCCTGCAATTCGCTCTGCAGCCTGCGCTCTCGGCAGCTCCTGCCTGGCTCATGAATATTCATGAGAGCAGGAAATGCCGACCAGGAAGTAGGTGCCGAGAGCGATGGGCGGACACTGCAGAGCTGGAGACTTCAGCACCGTGGACAGCAGTAATTAAGGCAGGTGAGTAATGTCCATGTGCAATCACGGATCACAGATTGCACATGGACAACCCACGTGTGCAGTGAATCACGGATCACGGAGGGACATGTGCGTGTTTTACACGTCAGTGAAAAATGTCAGTGTTTTTCACTGACGTGTGAAATGGGCCTAAGGCTGTATGCGCACGTTGCATTTTTTCATGCATTTCCACAGCGTTTTAATGCAAAAATGCATGCGTTTTGATTTCCAAGCAAAGTCTATGGGAAATTGGGCTTTCTTGTGCACACAATGCTATTAAAAAGGCAGCGTTTTAGTTGCAGAAAATTGTCAAAATCTCTGCATTTGAAGACGCAACATGTCAATTGTTTTTGCCATTTTGGCAGCGTTTTGCTAACATGAAAGTCAATGAGAACTATCAAAACGCATCCTAAATCAAAATCCTAGCGTTTTACATGCTTTTTTGATGCAAAACGCATGCTTTTTTGACAACATAAACGCATGCGTTTTTGAGAATATAGTGAGGTCATGATGTGTCCCTTTTCACACACATATAGTCCGACTAGAAAATAATAGAAAAACAATAATTTAACATTATTTTATACATAAATATTAGATCACATTAATCTTTTTACTAAAATTAGCTATTTTGTTTATGATTTAAAACATGATATTTGTTATCATTTTTTCACTTTTTTTCATAGTGTTTGAATGTTTAAACTTTATTTTGTAGTGTATTTGTATTGAAAACGCATCTGACTTTAAGCAATGAAAAAGCATGTAAAACTCGGTCAACACGCGGTAAAAACGCAGGAAAAACGCATGCGTATTTTTAGCGTTTTTGTGGTCAAAACCAAATTTTGCAATGACAAATTCTGCCAGAGGATGTGTTCATTTCTGCAAGGACTTGGACGCAACGTGGGCACACAGCCTAAGGGCGGCTATGCACTTTGCGACATTGCACGTGCGATGTCGATGGGGTCAAATCGAAAGTGACGCACATCCGGCGTCGCAGTCGATATCGCAACATGCAAATCCTTTTTGATATGATGAACGAGTGCAAAAGCGTCGTTATCGTATCATCGCTGCAGCCTCCGACATTTCCATAATGCCGGTGCAGCGACAGGTACGATGTTGTTCCTCGCTCCTGCGGCAGCACACATCGCTGTGTGTAAAGCCGCAGGAGCGAGGAACTTCACCTTACCTGCCGCCGGCTGCAATGAGAAGGACGGAGGTGGGCGGGATGTTTACATCCTGCTCATCTCCGCCCCTCCACTTCAATTGGCCGCCTGCCGTGTGACGTCGCTGTGACGCCGCACGACCCGCCCCCTTAGGAAGGAGGCGGGTCGCCGGCCAGAGGGACGTCGCACGGCAGGTATGTGCGTGTGAAACTTCCGTAGCGATAATAATCGCTACGGCAGCTTTCACTAGATATTGCACGTGCGACGGGGGCGGGACTATCGCTGCAGCATCGGTAACACATTGTTACCGATGTCGCAGCGTGCAAAGCCCGCCTAAGGGTCATAAACCAATTTTAAACCCAGCTTTAATAAAATAAACTTATCATCTGCTGCCAGATCATATAGGGGGCTGCATTTTCATGGTTGCTAATTCATTAATCGTTTTAGGCTTTTAGCCAAAATCAGCTCAAAAGTCGTAAGGCTTGTTATAGGGCCATTATTGACTTTAATGCTATGTGCGCACTTTGCGTCGTCCTAGTTGCAGTTCAAAACGCATATTTTGGCAGAAATTTCTTCTGCCAAAGTTGCCTTTGACCATCAGAACGCGGTAAATACGCATGCGTATTTACTGCGTTTTAGCTGCGTTTTTAGCGCTTTTTACTTGCTTTTTCATTGCCTAAAGTCAGATGCGTTTTGAACACAAGGACTCAGCAAAATAAAGTTTTAACATACAAACACTGAAAAAAGGGGAAAAAATGAAAATACATATAATTATTTAAATCATAACGAAAATAGTTATATTTAATGAAATTATAGCGGTTATATACTATTTGTGCCAAAATTAACAATAAATAAATTATTTTCTTTATTTTAATTGTCGGACTATGTGTGTGTGTAAAGGGACATATTATTCCATTATTTTGACGTCAGAAAAGCATGAGTTTTGGTAGTCCAAAACGCATTGTTTCTGCAGCTAAAAAGCATGTAAAATGATAGAATTTTGATGTTGTTTGCTTTTTACAACTTCTCATTGACTTCAATGTTAGCAAAACGCAGCCCAAATGGCAAAAACAATTGACATGCTGCTTCTTTGAACGCATGGCTTTTGCCACAAATTATGCAAATTAAACGCTGCGTTTGGAAACGCAAAGTGCAGACTAGAAATCCCCATTTTCCATACACTTTGCTGTAAAATCAAAAAGCATGCACTTTGGCATGAAAACGCTGCAGTTCAAAACGGACCTAAAAAGCACCTGAAACGCAGGTGAAAACGCAAAGTGCAGACATAGCCAAAAGGCCGCTTTACACGCTGCGATATCGGTATCGATATCGCTAGTGTGGGTACCCGCCCCCATCTGTTGTGCGACACGGGCAAATCGGTGCCCGTGCCGCACAACATCGCCCAGACCCGTCACACTACTTACCTGCCCGGCGACGTTGCTGTGACCGGCGAACCGCCTCCTTTCTAAGGGGGCGGTTCGTTCAGCGTCACAGCTACGTCACTGAACCGCCTCCCAATAGAAGTGGAGGGGCGGAGATGAGTGGGATGTAACATCCCGCCCACCTCCTTCCTTCCGCATTGTGGCCGGAAGGCAGGTAAGGAGAGCTTCCTCATTCCTGCGGTGTCACACGGAGCGATGTGTGCTGCCGCAGGAACGAGGAACAACTTCGTTACTGCTGCAGTAACGATTTTTGAGAATGGACCCCCATGTCACCGATAAGCGATATTGCACGTTTTTGCAACAATGCAAAATCGCTCATAGGTGTCACACGCAACGGCATCGCTAATGCGGCCGGATGTGCGTCACCAATTCTGTGACCCCCAACGAGTTTGCATTAGCGATGTCGTAGCGTGTAAAGCCCCCTTTAGGCTTGTTATAGGGTCAAATGTAGTGATAGAGATCTAGCCCTCTTACTCTCTGGATAGGCTTATTTGCATGTTTATCAGAATAAAATATTAAATTGGGAGGATCTCAGTATTTTCTCAGATTCTCAGACCAGCAATAGTTGGTTGTTAATTAGTATACTCTCAGTGCATCACTTCAAGAAAATGCTGTCAATCGTTTACTGATCAATCCTGCTCTCTCCCAGGGGTTCTTTAATTCGTTGAAATAGTCCTAAACCAAATGATGTATTCATTATCCTGAAATGATGTCCTAAGACCTGTTGTGGGTACTTAGGAGTATGATGGAGTCTATGTATCATACTGAGAGCAAACATTACGAGAGAGATGAGTAGATTACTACAGAGATTCCATCACTCTGCATGATGCCCCCAGGCAAAATACTGGCCAGCGAATTTTGGTTAGGGGATTTTACACACAGTTAATGTCGCACCCTCTAGTTTAATCCCTTTTGTACATCTTGCATAAATCCTTGTGTAAAGTGCATCTGTGTGAAACATGCACTTCTTAGTATCTTTCATTTTATTCCACAGAGCAGTCTTTCATAAAAATGATGTTTAAGACCATCTCCTACCAAACCGTCCTAATAGTGCAGACCAGGATAGTAATAATTATAAAACCATTGGCCTTAATACTTTTTAGTTTCTTTTTTTTATATACAGGAAGTTCCTCAGCTGCTATACATTTCCATCAGGTCGCGCATGATTACTGCACCATCTAGTGTCCAAAATGTAGATTTACACCTTCAGCCATCCATAAATATTTTTAAAAAAATACATCCAAATATATTTATTACGCTTGCTTATATAACGCAATCAGATTCTGCAACACTTAACATTTGCATCATTGTATCCACCAGGGCTCACAATCTAAATTCCCTATCAGTTTGTCTTAGTAGTGTGTAAGGAAAATGGTGAAAAAACCCATGCAAACATGGGGAGAAAATATAAACGCCTTGCAGATGCTTTCATTGGTGGGATTTGATTCTAGGATCCCAGGACCACTATGCTGACCCAAAGTAACACAGTTGTATAAATTTAGTGCCCTAATTTTAAAGACTTTTATCCCCTGTAGACTGTGAGCCCTCGCGGGCAAGGTCCACTCTCCTCCTGTACCTGTCTGTGACTTGTATTGTTCATAATTATTGTTTTAATTATTGTTTTTATTATGTAAACCCCATTTTCACATATAAAGTGCTATGAAATAAATGGTGCTACAATAATAAATGCTAATAAAAATATAAAAATAATAATTCAAATTAAATTTACCCTCTTTTCATACGCTTTTTGGAAATGTTTTCCATTCTTCTGTACTGGACAATGGCACATCATCACATTTCATAACAAGGTATTAAGTAGCAATTCGCTTTTATAAAATGTGCATAAAAGGCATTTATTTTTTTCATTTTTGGATGAGTGAACACAGGCAAATTTACAATTGACTCTCCATCCTGATTTTACCAGGCAGAAAATCTGCTGCATACTGTATTACAATAGCAGCACTGAGTATGAGATTTTATAAAATCTTATTCACAATATAGGAGGACATTGATTAATACTATTGATATGAAATGTGCAGCATGTCAATTTATATAGTACATTTTTCTAGGTGGACACAAACGTGTGATAGACCACGTATTTATGACCGCCTGAAAAGACTGACACCTCTGTAATGAAAGCTAAATTTATTTTTACCTGCTTTATTATCATGAGCGATACCATCAGGGGTTCCTTGTCAATCCTGTCTTCGTATATTTGCGCACGTTGCGTATATTCCATGCTGAAAAATCTGCAGCGATTTGGCAGTGCTTGTGCGCTTCAAATCGCTGCAGAAACATTGCGTAATGGATGCAGTGTGCCTGCAGAATAGATGCCGATTTCATACTCTCTGGATGCTGCCTCTCCCATAGACAGAGTGGGAGCAGCATCCAAAGCGCACCAAATAAGAGACATGCTGCTTTTTTGAGCGCGGTGATTTGGATCAAAATTTCAGCATGCAAATCGTTGCGCTGTCAAACGCAACGCGAGAATGGATTATGCACAATCTTCAAAGATTGTGCTGGGGACGCAGGATGCATGCGTTTACACTGCAGTGCAATATGCAGCGTAAACGCATGAAATTATGCAACGTGCGCACATAGCCTTCCAGAGATTCAGAAGGAAATCGTAACGCAGTGTTCATGGTAGAGCACGGCATAAATGTGAACCTAGCCTAAAAGAGTTACATGCTCAAAATCAGAACGAGTTTAATAATGGATGGTTTGATAATTCAGTCTGCAGCCAGAAAAAGACAGAGCAGCACAAAAGCTACGAAAGGCAGACTGTGCAAATGTTTAAATGAGATCCAAGTGAAAAAGTGATTTTCAAAAATACGCATTTAAAGGGGTTATTTGGTACTTTTTTATGTTTTTTACAATATACTTAAAATCTAACAGGCAAATACAAGGTAGTTGCTAACTACCTGCCTGTTGTGCCCAATACTATTCTCCACCGGTACAGAGAACACAGAGCGCTCCTGCCGGCAACTCAGCAGCTTCTGCTGACATCTTGTTGACAGAGTGGCTGTTTCTTTTCCATTTTTTTCTAGGTACAGGAAGCCAGCTGTTAGTCAGCATGATCCCAACAGCCACACACCATCGACAGCCCGAAAGAAGAAGAGCTCCTCTCTAGACATAGGGCAGCTCAAATGCCGACATAAGTGGTCAATGACTACTCTGTGTCGGGGGTGGGTAAAATACACAGGTAGATGCCTTTTACTTTTTAGGCACATAAAACAATGAAAAAAAAAAGTCCAATACAACTCCTTTAAGTAAAAAAATGTATACCTCAGAAGGTTTCCATATCCTTTAAAATTGAGAAGTAATAGAAAGCTATAGGATTTTAGCAATAATATGTATAGTAGGGATTTTAGAAAGCTGGGTTACTATTATTACACAATTTTTATTTTTTTGTGGCTTATAGCTTGCAAATAATAAAAATACACAGATTGTCCATTTGAAAAAACATTCACATGAGCTACCACATTGATGAACATTGTCTATGCACTGTCCCTACGTGGTCTGTATTCTGTATACACAGCACAAGGAACAAAAATATGCTTGACTGTAATTAGCCTTAGGGTTCACAGGTGTGTATGCAACATTGCCAGTTTCTGTCCAGAAAAAAATGGCGCTTTTGCACCCGCATTGTGCTCCTCATGTTTGTTTTTCATAACCGTATTGCATCCATGTATCCTTTTTTTATATGTCCAGGTGCCATCCATATGTCTGTATTGTTCATTCATATGGCATACAGTTTTTTCCCGAACAATTTAATAAATAAAAAAGGTAAATTACACTTAATACACTTATTTTAATAAATGTAACAAATCTATAAAACACAAATGACATATTTTAATGTCTGCCCTTGACTATAGACTCAGGATGTCACGGACAGACTAGGGCTAGCCACCGAGTCAGCAGGACCTCTAGAACCCTGAAACCCTTTAACCCCTGTACAGGGATTTGGAATTACACAAGGTCCAGGAGATTACTGCCTATGGCAATCCAGGAAAGAGTGGTTGTCAGGCAGGTTCCAAACCAGGAGGCACAAAAAAGGACAAAATCGGCAGGCAGGAGCAAAGTCAGGAAATCAGGCAGAAGTCAAAACGGGAGATGGCAGCGAGGTACAAAAATGGCAGGCAGGAGAGTAGTCAATGAGCTGGCAGAGGTCAAAACACAAGGGATCAATAGTCAGAACAGAACAGGAACCAGACACTAGCAGGAATACAAAACTATCTGTGGCAGTGACCAGTCGATAAGTGGGGGAATTAGAAGGATGTGGTGTCTTCCAATGGCTGTAGCTGAATGGTGGTAACTTCAGCTGGAAGACACACGTCACCTACAGTCAGCCAGTGGTACTGCAAGTCCCAGGGAAACCTAGCTTAGTGGATGAGCGGAGCCCACCAGAGCCACTGGCACCGACTCCTCTCCTATCAGCACAGTCCATGGCGGGAATACGGTGGCACCTGGTGACCGAAGCAGAAGTCGCAGGAGGAGACTCTGGTGAGGATGTGACACATATGGATGGTAACTCATAAGTGATCGGTGTTGTTGCGCACCCATTGATGTATGATGATATGAAATATGCATCAAAGTAGTGCATAATGCATTTTTTTACACATAGACCATTGGTCGTTGTTTAAAAATGTTCATGTAAACGAGAACATTGATTTGCACTGACCCTTAGCTGTCTGTCTGCTACTCGTTTTGCATATAGACAACACATGGACATTTCATATACCTATCGAAACAAGCTCTTGTGCTGTGGTAAGATGGCTAAAGTTTTCTCATGCGAGACAATTGGGATGATTAAGCTAATGACGCTTGGATCAAACTTTATTTAACCGCATTACAAAGCTTAGCGAAACATGGCTGCAAGATGGAGACAACCCAGCCTGGGTTATGATTGAAAGAACTTTAATCAGCTTTGTGTAATTTGATTCTGTCCCATGAGAGAATTGTATCACAGGTGATGAGAGGATCAAGATTGAAAATTTCTCCATCTTCTCCATTCTATGAGTCAGCGGAAATCGTACTGTACTCAGATGTAATCCAAGAGCAGTCCGATGATTTCCATATACCCCTAGCCTTGAATGAGTGTGCATTATATGATTTGCGCTGCCACTCACAGCATGCAGTTTTTTTTGCTCATACTGAATTGTAATGAGAAAAAAGTGCTGATTGGCATGCCCCATAGTATAACCTTGGACTGAGTGGTATCCATGCGAGCGAACCTTATACAAGTGTTCTTCAACACGTTGTGTGCATCATGTTTCTTTCCTGAGATACATACTTTTGAAGTTCATGTTGATAATGGTATACTGTTCTTGGAGAAACTTTGCGGTAGATGCTTTTGATTCTTTTCACACTTGCATTAAATAGGTTTTCACAGTGTTTTGATCATCAGAATATTATTACATCCAGTATATAATAACAAATAGCCTGATAGATATTATATATGTTAATTGATAAGGAAAAAAGTGATCATTCAGAATGAACCTAGCCAAAATCTCACGAAGGCGCCATTATTACAAGTGAAAGTGCATGCACAGTAACTTCCATGTGACATAACATAGTGAGAAAAGAAAGTGATCTGCGAATGAGCCGCCCTCTGCAATGACGGTGCACAGGGCCGCCACTAGGAATTTCAGGGCCCTATACTGGCAAAATTTTTGGGCCCCCTTGGGACTATGCCGAGGCTAAACCCCAGCTCCGCCTCCACCCCCTCAAACCTTCTACAGTCTCACTGCCACTCTTGGAAAAACGTGTGTGTGTGTGTGTGTGTGTGTGCGTGTGTGTAAATATATATATATACACAGTCATGGCCAAAAATGTTAGCACCCTTGTAGTCCAGAAAATGAGGTATTTCCCTCAGAAAATTAATAATACGTCCCTTACACCGACCCTCTCCATAATATCTCTCCCACACTGCCTCTGTGTGTAATACCCACACAAACACTGGCCCTTTGTATAATACCCCCCCTTCCCCTCACTCACACTGCTACTTGCAACACTTTGTTAAGAAAGAAGTAGTGGACAGTGAAGAAGGCACATAGCGCTGAAACATGTAGTCCATTGCTGGATTGCGTATTAGTTGTTTGGAGTTCCTCACATATTGTCATAACATTTTAATGGATTAATAAAGAAGAAGATTTTTGCAATTATTTCGCTGGATCCCATTTCTTCAAATTCTCTATTTGTTTGGGCACACTCCCTGCCTGGAGCCCTGCAAAATACAAGGTGAACACCGACTATTGCAATAAGAGGAACTCCTTTATGGTGAGCTGGCTATATGTTTTATACATTGTTTGACATATATATTTTTATATATATATATATATATAAAATGTGTCCTACATATGTCCCCGTCTTGGTATATATGTCCTCCTCTTAGTACATATGACCCCTTCCTGGGCCACTCCTGGTATATATGTCCCCATCCTTGTTTATTTGTCCCTTTCCTGGTATATATGTCCTTCTGGTATATATGTCCCCTTCCTGGGCCACTCATGGTGTATATGTCTTCCTCCTGGTATATATGTCCCATCCTGGGGGCCTCCAGGTATATATATATCCCCCTCCTGGGCACATGCGGGTATATATGTTCCCAGCCTGGTTTCTGCCCCTCCTGGTGAATATGTCCTCCTCCCGTTATATATGTCCCATCCTAGGGGCCTCCTCATGTATATACAGTACAGACCAAAAGTTTGGACACACCTTCTCATTCAAAGAGTTTTCTTTATTTTCATGATTGTGAAAATTGTAGATTCACATTGAAGGTATCAAAACTATGAATTAACACATGTGGAATGAAATACTTAACAAAAAAGTGTACAACAATTGAAAATATGTCTAAAGGCAACTTTACACACAGTGACATTGCTAGTGATGTCACTGGTGAAAGCACCCGCCCCCGTCGGTTGTGTTGTGCGTCAAGGGCAAATCGCTGCCCGTGGCGCACAACATCGCGAACACCCGTCACACATACTTACCTTCCTAGCGACATCGCTGTGGCTGGCGAACTGCCTCCTGTCTAAGGGGGTGGTTCGTGCGGAGTCACAGCGGCGTCACTAAGCGACCGCCCAATAGAAGCGGAAGGGGAGGAGATGAGCGGCCGTAACATCCCGCCCACCTCCTTCCTTTCTCATTGCTGGTGGTCGCAGGTACAAGGTTGTTCCTCGTTCCTGCGGTGTCACACATAGTGATGTGTGCTGCCGCAGGAACGACGAACAACATCGTACCTGCACCAGCAACGATATTTGATATCAGAATGACGTGTCAACGATCAATGATATGTGAGTATTTTTGATCGTTAACGGATGATCATGCGTTTCACACACAATGACGTCGCTAACGAGGCCGGATGTGCGTCACGAATTCCGTCACCCCAACGACATCTCTTTAGCAATGTCATTGCATGTAAAGTGGCCTTTATATTCTAGGTTCTTCAAAGTAGCCACCTTTTGCTTTGATTACTGCTTTGCACACTCTTGGCATTCTCTTCATGAGCTTCAAAAGGTAGTCACCGGAAATGGTCTTCCAACAGTCTTGAATGAGTTCCCAGAGATGCTTAGCACTTGTTGGCCCTTTTGCCTTCACTCTGCGTTCCAGCTCACCCCAAACCATCTCAATTGGGTTCAGGTCTGGTGACTGTGGGGGCCAGGTCATCTGGCATAGCACCCCATCTCTCTCTTCCTCAGTCAAATAGTCTTTACACAACCTGGAGGTTTGTTTGGGCTCATTGTCCTGTTGAAAAATAATTGATGGTCCAATTAAACGCAAACCGGTTGGAATAGCATGCCGCTGCAAGATGCTGTGGTAGCTATGCTGGTTCAGTATGCCTTCAATTTTGAATAAATCCCCAACAGTGTCACCAGCAAAGCATCCCCACACCATCACACCTCCTCTTCAATGCTTCACGGTGGGAACCAGGCATGTAGAGTCCATCCATTCACCTTTTCTGCGTCGCACAAAGACACAGTGGTTGGATCCAAAGATCTCAAATTTGGACTCATCAGACCAAAGCACAGATTTCCACTAGGATAATGTCCATTTCTTGTGTTCTTTAGCCCAAACAAGTCTCTTCTGCTTGTTGCCTGTCCTTAGCAGTGGTTTCCTAGCAGCTATTTTACCATGAAGGCCTGCTGCACAAAGTCTCCTCTTAAAAGTTGTTCTAGAGATGTGTCTGCTGCTAGAACTCTGTATGGCATTGACTTGGTCTCTAATCTGAGCTGCTGTTAACCTGCAATTTCTGAGGCTGGTGACTCGGATAAACTTATCCTCCGCAGCAGAGGTGACTGTTGGTCTTCCTTTCCTGGGGCATGTGAGCCAGTTTCTTTGTAGTGTTTGATGGTTTTTGCCACTGCACTTGGGGACATTTTCAAAGTTTTCACGATTTTTCGGACTAACCTTCATTTTTTAAAGTAATGATGGCGACTCGTTTTTCTTTACTTAGCTGCTTTTTTCTTGCCATAATACAAATTCTAACAGTCTATTCAGTAGGACTATCAGCTGTGTATCTGTGGCGCCCCTGAGGCTTTCATCGCCACAGAGGTACTGCACCTCATCCAGAGGTGTTGTGTCACATCCTGAGTAAGAAGGGGGTCATCTACCGGTTCACAGACAAAACCTGCACACACCAATTGTTAGGACACACACTGGGTCAGGGTTTAAGGCAGGTATCCCATTCATGCTGGGAGTAGCGACCAGTATACCTGGTTATGGGGCCTTAAGTCCCATTCACTGTCCTGGAGGGGTGGAGCCTGGCAAGGGGGAGTGTAGGAGGAGTCAGTGGGGTAGTTAGGAAAACTGATTAGTTCAAGTTTGAACCAGGCAGTCTGTCAGAGAAGTGACAGTGGACAGGAGTCTGTGAGAGGGTCTGTGACAGGAAGTCTGAGAGAAAGGAGTGAGGAGACTTGGTTTTGTGGTGAAGACCCTGGGCCCCTGCTAGGTCCAGGTGACACAGAGGAGGAGGAAAAGGGTTCCAGAGTGCCACAGATGTGCGGGAGGCCTCCGTGGATTTGTTCCACCAAGAACACTGGGGTGGAGGAATCTGGTCGCAACAACGGGGATGGTCCCCAGGCTAAAGAAAGAAAACATTTCCCTTTAGTAATCCGAAGGCTCGGGACATTGCTGCAGGCACCTGAGGCCACAACCTGCCACCCATCGCCTGCAAGGGGGAGCAATAAAAGCACCGAGGTCAGCCACCCATTGGACAGGCTCGGTGGCGGAGGCGCAGGACAGTCTAGTGAAGTTCAGCGCTAGTGAGACGGCCAGGAAAGGCACATTGAGGGGTGAACTGGTACTGACCTTTGACCTGCTCGGGATTGGCAGAGACCCGGAACAGTGAATCCCGGCATACCACGGGTAACCGGTCAGCGCAACTGTGAGACTAACAGTGAGTAAAACATCTTGACTACAAGCCCTGTGTCGTCTGCTTTGTCCTGCACCCCATCAACATCCACCATAGATTTTACAAACATTTGCCTCGGGGTACCCGCTCTACCTGTGGGGAGCAGAAACACCTAAGCTGCCAAAACACCAGCCCTGGGAGTCCCGTCCAGCAGCTGCGGCTCCAAAGCCGCAATCGACAGGTGGCGTCACGAATCTTATACAAACTTTATTACCATCTTCCCCATAGCACCACATTAATTGACTGCACCAGGGTCACGGAGTCGGGCCCCGCCACAGCTGACTACCCCGGACTAGCCCGGCCTGACACCGAGTCACCTAAGGCCCTGGGGCGGGCGAGTCGTCTTGGCGTCACAAACAGGATGTACTGTGTGCCTAAGACCCGTGAGTTTAAAGACTATACAAAATATCCAGGCAGTGGCGGCTACTAGTAAACCACGGTCGCCATGTGCAGGCCAGAGGGGAGGAGACCGCCCTTCGTGGGCTGGGTAGCGGATTGGCGCCAACAAGCTGGACCCGCCCCAAGCAGGAAACGAAACTTACCAAAGAAGTCCGGTCAGAGCAGTGAAAGGTTAACGAGTGGTGAGCGCTCCAGAGGAGTGATGGCCAGCAGTAACCGGGACGACCTGAGGCACGGAGTGGTGGCGTCCCATCTCACCGATGCACGAGGAGGTGCCCTGAACCCGCAACCAGTCCCTGGCCGGAGCTTCCTGGTCGAGGAGGTGGGGCAGATGAAGAGGCATCTGCTGAGGCTCGAGGCAGAAGCCGAGCAGCGTGCGGCCGAGGCCAAGGTGGCAGAAAGGGACGTGCGCCAGCGAACCAGGTGGCGTTCAGTGCCACAGGCAGAGAGGCATACCCAGCTGCAGCAGGAGATTGGTAAGGCGACTTCAGCAAACCTGCAAGATCCAGAAACCCTCGTGGGGCTCCTTCCCAGTCCGCCGGCCCGAGCACCCGCCGCCGCAACACCCTGCCTCTCATGGGATGCCTTACCGGTCAGTGATCGAGGGCTGGCCATCCCACTGCGATCTGTCTTGACCTAGACAGCCACTGCGATCCTCTGTGAGCGGCAGTTGGTCCAGTACCAAAAGGAGGGGGATCGGCGGAGGGCTCAGTGGGAGGAAGAGGAAGCCGATAACCTGGCAGCCAAGCAAAGGCTGCGCAAGGATAAACGGGCTGAGCGTGGCCCAGTGAGATAGGGCTAAGTCCTGAACTTTAACCGGGAGACCGGATGGGGGTTCATTAGAGAACCAGGTCAGCGCAACTGTGAGACTAACACTAAAACATCTTGACTGCAAGCCCTGTGTCGTCTGCTTTGTTCTGCACCCCATCAACATCCACCATAGACTTTATAAACGGTTGCCCCAGGGTAGCAGAAACACCTAAGCTGCCACAACACCAGCCCCGGGAGTCCCATCCAGCAGCCGCAGTTCCAAAGCCGCAATCCACAGGTGGCGTCACCTAAGTGGAAAAAAAAAAACAAGGAGGAGAATGATCCTGGAGATAACCTCATTGTTCTCACTGAGGAAGAGCTATTATTATTTTTAATATTTAAATGCCTTGAGCTCAATCTTGAGCCATGGCAAATTGATGGATGAATGCTCTGTTGGAAGATTATTCTTGTACTAACTAATATAGGTCCACTAGGGTCTTCTCTGCTGTTATCTTGATAGTATCAAGCCATTGGGCACCTGGTCTTCAGCTTTTGATCTTCCCTTTAGACCTAGTGATATCGGCACCAAGACATCCTTACGGCTTGGAACCTCGACCATCATGAGCATCGGTCATACTTACGTCGACCATCGGCTCTTCCCCAGTTGCTTATTGAGTGCATCTCAACCTAGGGATGCATTTTCCAGCACAATATCGAATTCCTTTAGTTGTACTCTCCATCAAGTTTTCTTGGCATAATATGGAAGTAGATTGCCAGGCCTTTCTTCTGCCCAGTAATGTGTCTCCCGTGAAGGACCCACACCGAATCAGAGTTATAGGTTGTCAATATAAACCACCTCATCGTGCAATATCCTGCTGCCAATGATGGTATTGGGCAGTATGCATACTTTGATACCTCAGTTGAAACCTGTCCACCTGAGGTATCCCTGATGGAAAAATACATTGCTGATGGCATGGCTTTCAGCATGGAAGAGATACTGCATATTTCTTCACATATGACAGTCAGATTGAGGTATGAGTGAAACAGCTCTTGTCACTGGCACACAGGTCTTGGAAACTATACATCTTTGGTTTGCAGCCCATACTGACACGTGACTAGGACTGGCTTCAGTTTGAATTATACCAGAGATGCCATTTTATCCCATTCTCGGAGAACCACTTTAATAAATGTTATTGTATAAATTACACTATTCTATAGCCAAACTGGCTCAGAGAGGAACGCAGTTGAACTTAAGTAATTTTGTGGTGCTCAAAACTAAAGTGGGCTTTACACGCTGCAACATCGCTAGACGATGCTAGCGATGGTGAGCGGATAGCACCCGCCCCTATCGTTATGCCGATATGTGGAGATCGCTGCTGTAGAGAACATTATCACTACGGCAGTGTCACATGTACTTAGCTGCTTGGCGACGCCGCTGTGACCGGCCAACCGCCTCCTTTCTAAGGGGGCGGTTTGCTCGGCGTCACAGCGACGTTACTAAGCGGCCGCCAAATCAAAGCAGAGGGGCGGAGATGCGCGGGACGAACATCCCGCCCACCTTCTTCCTTGCTCATTGCTGGCATGTGGCAGGTAAGGAGAGGTTCCTCATTCCTGCGGCGTCACACGTAGCGATGTGTGCTGCCACAGGGATGAGGATCAACTTCGCCCAAGCGACAGCAGCGATAATTGGGAGAGGACCCCCATGTCAACGAGGAGCGATTTTGGCCATTTTTGCAACGATCCAAAATCGCTCCTAGGAGTCACAAACAACGAGATCGCAAAAGCGGCCGGATGTGCATCACAAAATCCGTGACCCCAACGAGATCGCTGTAGCGATCTCATAGCATGTAAAACCACCCTAATATAATAATGGCGAAATTTGTTGATTGTCTCTTATTTTAAAGATCCAGAGATGGTTGTAACTATTTATGACACTTTTCAAGCAGTCTTATTGTTAGTAGCTAATCTATTACATCATCTATTTAGTCAATTGAGCCTTCAGTATTTTATCAACTTAGGAAGACCAATCAAAAAATGGCAACTCAGCTCCGATGATGTAATCCTGTTAAAGAGATATTCCATAGTTTTCGAGAAATCTCCTTCTTAACAGTGAATGTCTGCTGTAATCTCGAATTGAAGGACGCTGAGAGCCGGCGGAGAAATTCAGACCACACAGATTAGCTGTATAAATTCCTTTCTCAGTAAGAGCAGATGCACAGGTGTTGTGCTTTTAATATCACAAGCCTTTTTATAGAGCAATAATGAGTTAATCTTTTAGTAAAATTCCTAAGTATACCATTGGTTATATCAAAAGCATATGTAAAAAGCCTGTGACATTTATCCATTTTTTGGGACTTTCCCTCCAGAACCTCCTGTGTTCCAACTCCATAACTTGCAGAGCTTTTGTCACGTAGCAACTTAGCCATGGATCTGAACTTTGTAACCAGTCATCATCATTATCAATCTCTTCATTCTGTTCCCTTGTTTCATGATATCAGCTGCTGACCTTGGTGTAGACATGCAGTCTCTTGTTACCTATATAGAAAATAAAGTTTGGTTATAGAAAAGGCTTATAGAAAAAATATATTGGATTCTCACAGTAGAAAAGCACATAGAAAAATATATTGTATTCTCACAATCCTAATTACAGTTGCATCACCTACTTTTATAAATGCTCTTTGTGTAAGGAATGCAGTTTTAGGATTTCTTAGCTTAGTCTCTTAGCATATTGACATTTTTTGTGGATAGTTTTGCTACATATGCAAAAAAGGCGAATATTGACTACCATAATAAGGAAAGCCTAGAACCTGTATTTTGACTGTAGAATAGCAGATAAGACCAAGACTTGGGCTCCACATGTATGTTGCAATAGATACGCAACACATTTAATCTGTAGTTGCATGGTAAGCGCCAATCTATGTCTTTTGCAGTCCCAGTGATCTGCAGAAAGCCAACCGATCACACTACCAATTGCTTTTTCTGCATGGTGCCCTTGCAGGAGTTTAAAGGAAGAAGTGAACTTTACATTACCCAAACATTCTATCTGCAATATGCCCTGTACCACATACAGAAGAAGTGCCGCTTGTAAAAGCACCAGAAAGATTTTCAGTCAAGTCAATTGAAGAAGAACAAGGCACTTGGTGTCATGAAGCAACTTCCTCTCACAACTCAGACTTTCTGTTAGCAACCTTCAGCATGGGCCCTGGAAAATTGCAGATGTGCATGGGCTTTAGGAGAGGCTTTCTTTGTGGATGACACCAATGCATGCCATTCCTCTGCAGCATATGCTGTATTGTGTCATAAGAAACACTCACCCTTTTTTGGCTTTCTTTCTTTTAATGTAACTGCAGGGAACTTGCATGTCACTTTTCTTCAACCCTTCTTATCAGCAGATGCTCCAGTTTCTCCTGTTTAGGTGTATCACTTTTGCTACACCATTCTGACTGAGCTTTGCTGATCTTCTTGTAGCTTTCACCTTTCTTGAGTAAAGAAATTATTTTCTTTCTCAGGTCTTGTGACATTTCTCTTCCATGTAGTGCCATTGCTGACAGCATGAAATGTGATGGGGTTTTCTTTGTTAAGTAAAGCCATTTTATAGTTAATAGGGATGATCGAATACCTCAAATATTCGGCTATGCCCATATTCGACGAATAGGTTGCCGCTATTCGACTATTTGCGAATATTCGATGCGCAATGTAAGTCTATGGGAAACCCGAATAGTTGCCGAATAGGAACTATTCAGGCTTCCCATAGACTTACATTGCGCATCGAATATTCGTATAGCGGCGACCTATTCGTCGAATATTGTTAAAGCCGAATATTGCCGAATATTTGTGTTATTCGATCATCCCTAATAGTTAACGATCTGCTGGATATGTGTTTAATGAATAATTAGACTTTCCTGTGGTTGAACTGTTGTTAATTAAAATTTTCTAGTCTAAACTATAGCTTTGCTCCTAAGAGTTTCACTGGGGTGTACTTATTTTTACTACATAGTCTTGAATATATTTGCTAGGAAAATTACTTTTTTAAGTGTGAAAAATAACAAGTCTTGCTTGCAAACAAAGGCCCACATTTGTTTGAGTATTTTGCAGTATGATTTCACAAAGAAAATGATGATTCTTAAAGGACACTAAAGATTTTCTGATAAATCTGTTGGGGGTGTACTCAGTTATGCTGGGTGCTATACATGAAAAAATACTCTTCACTATGTCAAATTCTCCATCATCTAAGTTTCCAAATGGCTGCTTACAATCACTATAATAATATTCACTTAAACTACTGTATGTCCTGTAGTCTGGTGACTGATTCACAAGAGGCGGCCAATAGATTACCTAGACTCAGCAGAGTATAAGCAATGAAAAGATATTGTCACAATGCGATTCCCCTAGGTTCTCCATACATATATATTTCTTTTTGCAATCACTACATATATGAGTCCGGAGCACTGGTCGGTGAAAGAGTGGAACAAATTTCAATAGCTTTGGGACATACATTGTGATAAGCAGTCAGAAAATTCATGCATTTCACAAATCCCATAGAATCAGAAATCTCTTTGTATTTTGCAGACAATTTATAGAAGGCACAGCTGTCAAAAGAGATGTTTCTTTCCATCTGACAGGAAATCCCATAATGCTTGGTTATATGAGCATGCCTGTAATATTGAAGACATACAATCACGACATTTTTTGATAATGTTATGCAATGATACATATTATCAGCTGTATTAACTGGACAGCAGGAATCATTCAGTGGAGTGCCCACTGCTTGTTATTATTGTAAAATTAGCCAAAGGGTGGTTTTAAAATAATAGAACACATACTTAACTAACTGATGCCAGCCACTATCTGCTATGACTTTCAGCAGGAGTACAAGGAGACCATTGCAGCCAATCAGAAATCACAGATTTTTTTGCAGCGGTCACTTTCTATCTGACATGGAAGATATAGTCTCTTAAGGCCGCTTTACAAGCTGCGATATCGTGACCGATATCGCTAGCGTGGGTACCCGCCCCTATCGGTTGTGCGACACGGGCAAACCGCTGCCCGTGGCGCACAACATCGCGTGGACCCGTCACACTACTTACCTGCCCTGCGACGTCGCTGTGACGGGCTAACCGACTCCTTTCTTAGGGGGGCGGTTCGTTCAGCGTCACATCAACGTCACAGCAGCGTCACTGAAACGCCGCCCAATAGAAGCGGAGGGGCGGAGATGAGCGGGACGAACATCCCGCCCACCTAATTCCTTCCGCATTGCGGGCGGGAGGCAGTTAAGGAGAGGTTCCTCGTTCCTGCGGTGTCACACGGAGCGATGTGTGCTGCCGCAGGAACGACGAACTACATCACTACTTCAGCAGCAACAATATTCGAGAATGGACCCCCATGTCACCGATGAGCGATTTTGCACGTTTTTGCGATGATGCAAAATCGCTCATAGGTGTCACACGCAACGGCATCGCTAAAGGGACCGGATGTGCGTCACAAATTCCATGACCCCAACGAGATCGCTTGAGCGATGTCGCAGCGTGTAAAGCGGCCTTTAGCTTTCTCTCCTGGCGCAGATGGAAAGTGATCAAGGCAGCCAAGGTCCCCTGATACCTCTTTCTGACAGAAGAAGATAGTAAACTGGTGAGAAACATTAGCACCATTACTAAAAAATGGGATGTCTGGCAAGTATAGTTTTTATTTTAAAACCACTGTGGGTCCATTTTTTAAATATTAAAAAGGTGTAGATAGCTCCTTTTTCTCTTCTTTAGGAGAGTGTTGTGTATGCTGTGGTACGTGTCCAAAGACTACACAAGAAAGAGAAGAAGTTGCTGTGCTGTTTTGAACACTAAGGTTGGCCATACACATCTGATAGTTGTCGTATGGATGCTGGTTCTGCCAATGTGATATCATCTGACGTTATGATGTTGTCACCACTCAGTGTGGCAACGTATAAGACTTTGTGTCTGTTCCTGATTAAATCACAGAGACTATGTACGTAAGCAGAAAACCATGCTGAGACAGTAATGTATCAAGGCAGCAATCTCGTTGTCTCTAAAAAAAGTGCTTTTATTACATAATCGTCACACAGCTATATCGGCCTTTCTTGGACATACATTGTAGCGGTTTTCTGCCAAAATATGCAGGTCTGTGAACTCAGTGATCTCACCTGAGGTGAGGTCACTCATTTCAATGAGGTCACCTGAGGTCAGGTTACCTGTGGTCACAGGTGGGGGACAGTGGGAACCTCCAGCTGTGATTGCAAATAATCTAAGTTATGTCACCACTCATCACTGCTGCTCATTCTCTGACTGAAGCTCACAGTGGGCGGTCATGTACTATGCCAGTGCACTGTCACTTCAGATGTAGCAGAACTGAAATCATAGTGGGACCTTGTGTGGATTACGTCAGACCTGGATATTTTGGGTGTTAATAAAGAGGTGAAACAGGGTGGGGTTTTTTTGTATTTTATGTGCGATCCATGTCTTTTTCTTCAACTATTGCATATTGCATGGTTTATCACTTCTTTATTTGATTTATTTGGACCAGCACGCTTTTCATTTGGCACAGGCATTTTTAATCAGCAGGAGACGGCAAGAGGGATTCTGCCTTTTCTTGCTCTCAGTTCATAGTCTGGGAGTTTATGGAAGGTGAGTTGTCCAGCTCCTTTCACAGGGTGTTGGTGCTGTGTGGCAGCCATTGTTGCGGTGGTTTTGTGTCTGGGGGGGGTGGCCTGGAGTCTTGGGGACTCAGCCTTGCATCATGGGTGCTCTGAGGCACCAGGTAACTTGCCCTACTGGTGCATTGTCACAGCGATGGTGGTTGATGCACAGTGCCATACCTTTAAGGCATAAATAATGTAGAGACCCACTCAGAGGTTCACCATGACATGACAGTGGGCTTCCTATAGTCTGATCAGTGTTAAAATAACAACCTCATGTTCAGTTATTTGAATTTTTGCCTACTGGCACTAGATAAACTGGTGATTTTTGAATGTGCGGTCCATGTCTTTTTTTTCAGCTGTTACACTTTTGCCATCATGTGGCCTACACGGAACAGTGGCATTTCTCACATGGCGCCTCATTATCAGTCCCTAGGCCACTAATCAGCAGTACACTCAATGAACTTCATTCCAATGCCCTGCTTGGTGAAACATTCATACGACCCTCCACTTTGTAGTAGACTTTCAAAATCAACACGTGCCCAATTGTCCTTATCTGAGTAGTTTCTCACAGTCAATTGTATGAAAAGAAAGGGTATTTGGTTTAAACCCCATTACAAGCACGCATTTTCTGTACAAAACACAAAGTGGCTACTGTCAGCCGTAGAGCTTGGGCATCGGTCCAGCATACAGAACAAGGGCAGATACAGAAGAGTCTCTGAAAGAACAGTATGTGGGACCTTTATTTGTGTCTGACAGAATCAGCTTACAGTTTGATAAGTGGAAGTGGGCCACCTTACTTCTTGGGCCCTCGTGCATGCCCTGATATAGAGTCAATAGAAATAAAAGCTATACAACATGTTATACTTCTTTTTTTGTAGGCTTCATGCATAGGAATGCACAGTCTACTGCATTTCCCAATACAGCTAAACGATATGCTGATGAATACCCAGAGGTCAAAAGAACACTACTGCATTAGTAAAGTACTTAGTTAACGTTTTTATTAAAAAGTGTAAGACTATGTGCACAAATTGCAGATTTGGTTGCAGACATTCTACAACCAAATCTGCATCTCCTGGCAGGAAAAACACTGAGGCAAAAATGCACATTTTTGCTATGCAGATTTTTCCTGCAACAAAATCTGCAAGGAAAAACTCCTGAACGTATATATTTCAGGATTCTCATAGACTTTGCTGGAATAAGGATATCCTTGCAGATTTGTAAAAATTTGCAAGCAAAAACGCAACGTGTGCAAAAACGCAACATGTGCACACAGCCTAAAAGATCTCTTACCGTGATAAGGTGACCTCATACGGAGGACCATTTATATTGAGGTCACCTTGTTGCGGTAGATGGCTCTTACTCTTTTTGATCAGAAATGTTAACTAAGTACCTCTCATTTTTTTCACGTATAACAATAATAGCATTCATGTATTCATTAGTTGCAGTGTGCGGTCGCAGAGTGCATTTACAGTATATCACAAATGTGAATACAACACTCTCATTTATGTAAATATTTTATTATATAATTTCATGGGACAACATTAAAGATATGACTCTTTGATACAATGTAAAGTAGTCAGTGTACAGCTTGTATAACACTGTAAATTTAGTGACCTCTAAATAACTCAACACACCACCATTAATGCCAAAATTACTGGGAACAAAAGTGTATACACCCCTAAGTGAAAATGGCCAAATTGTGCCTAAAGTATCAATATTTTAGCCACCATTATTTTCAAGCACTGCCTTAACCTTGGGCAAAGAGTTCACTAGAGCTTCTCGGAGCCGCTGGATCATCTTCAACTCCTCCATGATGACATCACGGAGCTGGTGGATGTTAGAGACCTTGTGATCCACCACCTTCCATTTGAGGATGCTCTACAGATGCTCAATTGGATTTAGGTCTGGAGATATGCTTGGCCAGTCCAGCACTTTTACCCTCAGTTTCTTTAGCAAGGCAGTGGTTATCTTGGAGGTGTGTTTGTGGTCGTTATCATGTTGGAATACTGCCCTGCGGTCCAGTTTTTGAAGGAAGGGGATAATGCTCTGCTTTAGCATATCACAGTACATGTTGGTATTCATGGTTCCCTTAATGAATTGTAGCTCCCCACAGTCGGCAGCACTCATGCAGCCCCAAACCATGATATTCCCACCCCCATGCTTGACTGTAGGCAAGAAACACTTGTCACTGTACTCCTCACCTGGTTGCTACCACAAATGCTTGATACCATCTTAACCAAATGGAGAGATTCCTAAAAAAAGGAAAGAACAAGTGACGATTTCTGGGTCTTGTATTTTGTAATCAAAGGGAGCACTTGGTTGTTTCTACACTCACCTTGTGGTAAAGTTGAAAGGCATGAAGCAATTTACGAAAATCAATCTAGCTGGTGGCAGCTGTACTGGCCTGCTGAATAGAAGACATCACCAATGTGATGTGTAGCCCCACACACCACTCCAACAATCGTTTCACAATTGCTTCATCAGGGACTTCTTGATGAAGCAATCGTGAAACGATCATTGGAGTGGTGTGTGGGGCTACACATCACATTGGTATGGCACTTGAACATTATTTCAAATATTTTATTTGATAGTACTATTATGTCATAATCTGCAACTGGGTATTACTGCTGCATGGGTGCAGCTTAGTATCATTGATGAGTCCTGTTTTCCTATGAGGTATTGCTTGTACTGATAGACAATTGTCTTAACTTAATGAATGTATCCCTGCATCCTCATATATATAATTGATTGAGACATTGCTGCAGGTGTGTAGCTCAGCTTTACTGGTGAGATCTGACTTTTCTATGAGGTATTATTTATATTGTTAGACAATTGTCTGAACTTACTGAATACACCTCTGTATCCTCATATATATCTTTTAGTGATGAAAAGGACAACCAGTGATATAATTTTTGAGTAATAAGTATTGCAGATCTTTAGAATAATATTTTGACATTGTACTGCCGATCAGATCATTCGCTTTCATCTCCTTTTTGCTGAATAAAAATTTGATATGCTTGTTACAATTATTTCCTTTAAATAATTTTGTGCGCTTTCAGTTTTCCCATATAGTTAATGTGGTAAATAAAAAAAAAAATGTGAAATTACATTTTTTTCCACCGCACTTGGAATTTTTTCCCGTTTTTCAGTACAATTTTTGGCAGAATGACAGGTGTCATTCAAAAGTACAACTCATCCGTCAGAGAACAGGCACTCAATAGGCTATATTCACCAAATAAAACAGTTATGGCTCTCGAAAGAAAGGAAAGAAAAAACGAAAACGAAAAATGGAAAATGGCCCGGGGGTGAATGGGTTAATGGTTGTTTAATTAATTATTCAGGGGGCACACATTTACACTGTTATACAAGCTGTACACTACTTTACATTGTATCACAGTGTCATATCTTCAGTGTTGTTCCATGAAAAGATATAATAAAATATTTACAAAAATGGGAGGGGTGTACTCACTTTTGTGATATACTGTAATTAAGTAATTCTCATTTTTTACCTGTACAGCAATATTGGTGTTCATGTATTTATCAGTTGCAGTCTGCTGACGATCAGTGTAGTTATATACTCTTTTGACCTCAATCTGGTAAATTGGCAGCTATGTGAACGGTAAATTACACGTCTGGAAAAGCTCTTGACAAATACTTTAGGCCAAGTGAATGAACCTTATAAATAACTTGTGATGCACTGAAATTTTGTTCTAACAAATTGGTTTAGATGCAGAATAAAAACAAAGTTTGGAAAAAAAACCTACTGCTACGCCACATATGACTTAATGTTATAAGTCAAGCGGGTACATTAACACCTTCAATTTTTGTGGCACCCTTAGGCATCAGAAATTTCCTTCCTCCTGCAGGAAATTCAAACACTGCTCCTTGATGTCACAGATAATCATTTGGCAACAGACGTGTACCCTGTGGCTTCATATATGCACCTGCATATTTCAAATATATCTCCTAAAACTGCCTGCTTTGTCTTCTTACATCAGAATTATGGCTGCAGCCTGTGGAGCCCTCCAGATATGTAAGCCGGGAAGATCTAATTTTTTATGAATCACTACTGTGAAGCTGTAAACAAGACATCTGGAAGAAAAAGATATTGGATATGTATAGTCTTCCTTTCAAATCCTCGTGGTATAGATTTAAGTAGGGTTCAATTAATTTCCATTTTAAAGATGTTTGTTTGCTGTCATTCAATGAGAATGTTTGACAAGTCATGGCACAGGGGGAATGGTGGACTATAGCTTTAAGACTCTTTAACTTACTGACCAAAGTTTTTTGTCTTTTTAACAATAGAATTTGTTAACTACAAGTACCATGTTTCCCCAAAAATAAGACACTGTCATATTATTTTTTGCCCTGAAAAATGGGCTAGGGTTTATTTACAGGGTAGGGCTTATTCTCGGAGGAAACTTGGTTGGGGGTAAGTTCACCCCATCAAGAAAACTAGACCACCCTTCTCAGAAGAATCATATTTACCCGAACCCGGACATCTGCGTTGCTCCCAGGTCCTTCTGCGATCTTCACACACAATCACACATCAGATCGCACACACATTCACCACATCTGGCGATACCAATGGCTTCCAGCCGGCAATTGAACCTGGGACGAAGTGTAGTGGAACGCGAAGTGGAATGCTGTGACTGCATAGCGAGACACACATGCGATCAGCACATTTGGCAGCAGACCCTGCTCCTGCTCTTCAGGGCCTTTCATTATATGTCCTCATAGTTTGTACAGCAGGCTGCCTTTTCTTAGTATAAACGGAGGTTCCTAATACTGAGGTCCACGCATGCTATAGCTCATATTCATCTTAACCTGCTTGATCTGCAGGCTGTTGTCCTTGTTAGCCATATTTAGCCTTAACAGCAGGCTCCTGAGTCTGATCTAATTAACAGGTTTTAAATCGTGTGACGGTATTCCGTCGCAGCCCCGCATATTATAAAAATACATCCTTTCTGGGCATTTCATTACATATCTTTAAGTGCTATCTTTATTTTGGCTCCATCCCAACCAAGTAACGGTTGGTTGAGAAGCATCTGGCTGCCCCCCCCGGGTACTACTCACCTTCACTGTAAGAGACCCAATTAAGCCCTGTCTGATGAAAGCTGAATAGGCTGAAACGTCATTTTTCAGACTGATCAATATGTCAGATTGACCATTTTTTTCAACTTGTACACCAATAAAATTTATTTGACTGCAAGGACTTTCTTTTTCTTGTTCTTTTCCTCCCCTTGGGGTAGTGTGCCAGAGTTCCTCCTTGAGATTACTGTATTTTTCTCCAGAGCACCTATATGGTGATGTGGGGCGTTAATCTATAATCTATTTTCAAGGTAGGGCTTATATTTAAGTCTTACGTCGAAAATGCTGAAAATTGCTGCTAGGGCTTATTTTTGGGGAAACATGTTAAGAGTTGAACATATAAAGAGAAAAATATTACAGTGGGTTTCTCAGAAAAAAAATTGGAGATGTTTTCTATTGCTGGGTAAAAAAAATATAAAACTAACTTTTCCAGCCATTTTTTTTTTTCAAAATTGTTTAGTTTTTCGTGTTCTTGGTACCTTTTTTCATAACACAGTTTATTTAATAGATGTTATTTTTTTAGTCATTTAGGAATAGGCTTTCTAAAGGAAAAAGAGCATGTTAAAAATATATGGACTAAAAAAATGCCTCTAAAATACACTAGTAATACACATTAAATTTAAGGGGTTTCTTATGAGCCAAAGAAAAAAACAGTAAACAGTGTTTGCAGGAATGCTCATTGAAGGATATGCACAGTATAGAACCCAATACTGGTTTTGGTTTATGAAAACTAATAAAAATGCTGACTAGAATACTTGCGTGGGAAAGTGGCCTTATCAGGTTTATTGCTTTGGAGTTGTTTTGTGCTTCTTTTATATAAAAACATAACTGAATAAATGTAGTTTCAATTATAACGTGTTTATTCTTAATGCTCATTCTTGTAAGGTATGTACATACCTACAACCCCCATTATGCAAAAAACCTTTGTCATTCTTGTAAGGGTATGCTCACACGAGCGTGAAAATCGGACGAGTGCAATGTGAGAAAATCTTGCATTGCACTCGGACCTATGTTAGTCAATGAGGGAGAGCAGTTAGTCAGCTTTTCTCGCATCCAGATTCTGGATGCGAGAAAAGCGTCAACATGCTGCGATTTTCTGCTAGAGCCGTATCCCTCGCACCCTTTCAAGTGAATGGGTGCGAGAGATACATCAGACTGCATTCGGATCTTATCCCACTGCAGTGCGATATACGCACAGGCAGACAATGGAGGAGATAGGGGGATTAACCCCTCCCTCTCATCCGCAGCGCCCGCCCTCAGCTTCACAGCTGTGACCTGATTGCAGGATTGGGTCACAGTCGCATGACACTCGGCTCACGCTGGCAGCAGAGCCTGAGCCGGGAGTCATTAGCATATCGCATCCGATGCTGTCGCATCGGATGCCATACGCTCGTCTGAGTCCAGCCTAAGAGTAGCACTCCATTTACACCACAAGATTATTGTGAATGACTGTTCCTTGGAATGCTCGTTTTATGATAATCTAGCAGTCTAAACAATCTGCCGATAACGCGGCAAAGAAGCATAATGCTTGTTCATCAGGTGAAATAATTTTTTTTCCTGCACAAAAGATCATCCTTCACGGCAGGACATCATCCTGTGTAAGGCCTCCTTTACACATCCTTGTCTCCGGTACGTGTGACGTCCATTTTCACACGTACTGGAGACATGGACATACATAGACGCATTAAAATCAATGGGTCTGCCCACGTGTCGGTGTTTTGACATGGACCGAGTGTCCTTGTGGGGCCCACGTGTGCAACATGGCAACATGTTTGTTTTCTGCCGGCAGCACGGGTGTCACACGGACCGCACACTAATGTGATCCATGTGACCTCATTGTTACATGTACCGGAGAAAACACAGATCACATAAAAATAAAGATTTTTTTCTACTTGACTGTCTCCAGCCCTGCTGTCTCTACCTCTGCTGTCGCAATAAACAGCAGCATGGGAGACAGCAGTGTCGGAGACAGGTAAGTATACCAGCTCATGCGGTCCATGAGCTATCTGGATGTCATACTGATAACATTGGGACAGAACACATACAAAACACACACGGACACTCACACACGGACACTCACACACATACGTATTTTCACCACGGACCATGCAAAACGTGTGAAGGAGGCCTAAAGAGAACTTGTGCTACTGACAATATGGCAGTTTACATACACTAAACAATCTATTACAGATCACTGCATGTCTATCTGAAGAAGATCAGCCTGTATAAACTGGGTATTTTAATCCAGGCAATTTTTCATTTTTGTGCTGTTGTTTTTTGCTCCTCTTCTTCCAAAAGCCTAAGCATTTATATTTTTCTGTCGACCTGGGTTTTTTTTGCAATGACTTGTAGTTTTGAATCATATGATTAATTTTAACATTCACTTTACTGGGAAATAATCTAAATACGGTGAAATTGGGGGAAAAAATGCAATTCTGCCATGGTTTGGAGGTTTTATTTTTAAAGGGCAGTGACTGTAGTAAATTTAACTATAAAACTATATATTTTTTTTTTTTGGGGGGGGGGGTTTGTCACCAAATATTGCTTTGTGAGCCTCTAATTTTAATGTTACCAATTGAGACTAAAACTTTTTAATTGCTTTTTATTGTTTTTTTCAGGGAGGAGTTTTTTTTTCTCATTACAGCTTTTATCATTAATTATTAGTCATGTATGAGCACTAAAATGTTTAAGTGCTTGACACTAGAATCGAGCAGGTCTGACTGCTTGGGTGCTCAATTTGAGCAACGACTGTAATGGTAGTCTCAATAGAAAACTCAAACTTTTCCAGAAGACCCCCTAGGAGGGATAGGGGGGGCAGGAAAATCACTGACATGGATGGAAACAGAGCTCAAATGGAATGGGAACAGCATGGGAAAGACGCGTGGACACATCTATGACTCACAGGTTGCTCCTGGGAACAATCTTGTCAGAGTATTACTCCACTTTTACGGACTAACAATAAACATACAAAGCCAAAGATAAAATAGATTTTACAGGAAAACATTTTAAGAAACAGTCTCTCCAGTAAAATGGCTTGTATATAAGGCAAAAGAGAAAAAAAAATGCCTTCTCCACCCGTCAGGCTATATTTACATGTTGCGTTTTTGCTGTGTTTTTTCACTGTCATTGTTTTCATTGTTAAAAAAACACTGCAAAAACACTGAAAGAGTTAACACTCTGCGCCTCTCAAAAACACAGCAGTTTTCCATTTCAGTCAAGGAAAAGAAAACAATAGTGTGCATCAGATTTATTAACTCTCCCAGCTGTTACGTCCTTGGTCTCCTCCCTCCGGTTACTGTGAGCTTCGGTTACCGCGGTATTCCCCGCACATGTCTGCTGATCTGATTAGCAGACATGTGTGGGTAACAGTTGCAGGTGGATCGGCGATCCACCCACGGCTCTGTTAAAGGAGTTGTCCGACATACACTCCAAAAAAACTTACACTAATCTGTGCTATATTGTCATATAAAACATCCCTACATTATTTTTTGTTTTCTGACTTTTGTTCCTCTTGAATTATTACTTTATTCTCTGCAGATCTTTGTTTACCTTCAGCTCCAGCAAACATGATAACTTCCTGTATTCTTGGTTGCCAAACTTCAGTCAGAGCTGGCACCGCCCAGCCTCACTGTCCAGCCCCTCCCTCTGCCCGTTCTCTGCACACTCATTGGCTGTCAGAATTCTGCCCAGCACGTGACTCCTCAGCATTGGAAATAACAGAGCAGAGATTCTGCTTCTCTCATCTGTGACACAGCAATCACCTCACATCACATCTACAATGGTGACACGTAGAGATGTTACATGCCCCTCACCCCTTATAGATAAATGAATACTGTGTAATGAAGACTATATATAGCATCTAACGTGAGTCTATAGGGGATATATATGCCATGTATGTATGGTGTGTGTGTGTGTGTGTGCTTTTTGTCATATAGTTATGTGTATATACAGTGGCGTAACTAGAGTTTGATGGGCCCCGGTGCAATGTTTGGACCTGCGCCCCCCCTCTACGTACACCGACACTTGGGGTATGGAACAATAACACTCAGGGTACAGGATAATGACGCTGACACTTGGCTCATTCCCTCAGCACCCAGCTTTCCTATGTTATGATGTCCATCTTGTCCTCGGCACCCAGCTTCCCCATGCTCTGCTATACATCTTTCCCTCAGCACTTAGGTTTCCCATATCAGAGCATGGGAAAGCTGGGTGCTGAGGAAAAGAGCTCTTTTCCCTCAGCACAAAACGTTCCCATCCCCTGCTTGTATTATAATTCACCCCATAGTACTCCATATATTATACTGCGCCCCATAATCCTCCATATATTATAATTCACCCCAGCCCTCCATGTATAATGCAGCCAGCCCCCCCATGCTCCATGTATAATGCAGCCAGCCCCCCATGTATAATGCAGCCAGCCCCCCATGCTCCATGTATAATGCAGCCCCCCATGCTCTATGTATAATGCTGGCAGCCCCCCCATGCTCCATGTATAATGCAGCCGGCCCCCCATGCTCCAAGCCGGCGGCCGGCTTTTGAGAGCGATCAGCTGAAAAGCCAGCCTCTGGGTGATCAGCTGATCGCTCTGAAAAGCCGGCCGCCGAGCGATCAGCTAATCGCTCTCAAAAGCGGGCTTTTCAGAGCGATCAGCTGATCTCCCGGTGGCCGGCTTTTAAGAGCGATCAGCTGATCATTCTCTCTATTAGCTGATCGCTCTGAAAAGCCAGCTTTTCATATTAATGAGATATAGCGCGCACGGGTGAGGGGGGAGTCTGTTCCATACTGAGGAAACAGCGCGCACGGGGGAGACAGCTCCATACTGATGAGATACAGCGCGCATGGGGGAGGGGGGGGAGACAATTTCCAGGGCGTCGAGCACTAAATAATAAATGATAAGGCGCTGGGGACACAGCGCTGACAGTGTCCCTGAAAGCAAGTGTGCAACTTTTTTGTTCCTTGCCTTTTTGAATGGGACACTGAATCAGCTGGATTATCAGGTGACACATAGCTGGGCACAGGAGGTGGGGGAAGGAGACTACGGAGTGTGTGGTAGAGGGCGGGGTAAGTGGGGAGCGGGTATTCATCGCACTATACCTGCCCACTAAGCAAGCAGGGCAGCAACATGCTGTTCACAGATTTGCATGTCAACATGGTCCTGCCCCTGTTGAAATGAAATGACCGGAAGCAGCAGAATCGCGGCAGGAGCGGTCACATGACCACTCTGAGCCGGGGAGAGGGGCTGATAGCAGGGCAGGTAAGTGGTCACTATCTACTTACCTGCCCCAATGTAGCCCAATAGGGAAATAATAAAAAAAAGCAAAATAAGCCGGATAACCCCTTTAATCCCCTAAATCTCGCTGGCAAACACTGACTGCATGATTTATTAGGCTGTGGTGGGCAACGCCCCTTTCCCCGCTGCAATCATTAGCCCCGTGACGCAATCACAGGGAGCAAGTGTGTTATCATGGTAGCGTGGGGTCAGCTGATGACCCCTGATGCTGCCATGCCTCACTTTCTTTGAGAGCCAATAGAGTGCCGGCACTCATAGGAGATGAGCATTTCTGCTGATCACAGGGTTGCTGCTTTGATCAGCAGAAATGCATAGGTGATCAGACTGTGCAGTGATAAAGTCCCCTAGGTGAACTACTAAAATAAAGAAATAATGGAAAAAATAGTTTTAAAAAATATGAAAACATAAATACAAACTAAAAGTTCAAATCACCCCCCTTTTGCCCCATTGAAATTAAAACAGTTAAAAAAAATAAAAGCAAACATATTTGGTATCGCTGCATTCAGAAATGCCTGATCTAGCAAAATATAAAATTAATTAATCTGATCAGTACATGGCATGGCGAAAAAAAAATTTGCAAACACCAAAATTATGTTTTTTGGTCGCCACAATATTTATTTAAAATGTAATAATAGGCGATCAAAACAGTGTATCTACACAAAAATGATATAATTAAAAACAGCAGATTAAGATGCAAAAAAATAAACTATCACTGAGCCCCAGATTCTGAAAAATGAGAACACTATGGTTCTCGGAAAATGGAGACAAAAGCGTGATTCTTTTTTGGACAAACATCTGAATTTGTTTTTACCAATTAGATAAAAGTAAAAGTATACATGTTTGGTATCTACAAACTCATACTGACCGGAGGCATCATACTTACAGATCAGATTTACCATATAGTGAACATGATGAATAAAAAAAACAATTGTGGAAATTTACTTTTTTCACCATTTCTCCACATTTGGAATTTTTTCCCACTTTCCAGTACACTATATGGTAAAATTAATGGCTTTGTTCCAAAGTACAACTCATCCCACAAAAAATAACAAAATATAAAAGATTAACAGAAAAATAAAAAAAAAGTACTGGCTCTTGGAAGAAGGGGAGGAAAAAACGAAAATAAAAAACGGAAAATCGCCCAGGGGTGAAGTGGTTAAAATTATTAGGTGGTGGAACTCCTAGACTCACTATGTGCAAGGGTTGCCAAAAATGAGAAGGAATGACTGCAATATGTAGAGAAGGGCCTAAGAAAACATTTTTTTTCCCATTATTAAAGAGTGGGACTCCTAGACTCATAAAGTCTATTCACTAAATGCAAGGGCTGCCAAAAATTAGAAGTAGGGACTCTGATGAAGCCTGGAAGACATGCTTGGGAGGGCCTCAGAAAACAATTTCTTCCTATTATTAAGGAGAGGACAGACACAAATTAGAAGGAGGGACTGCAATACACCCTGGAAGACACGTAGAGGAGGGCCTCAGAATACAATTTTTTTTCCCACCATTAAAGAGTGGTGCTCCTAGACTAGTTAAGCCAATGCATTATGTGCAAGGGCTGCCAAGAATTAGAAGGAGGGATTCATGGACAGGAACTCATGGAAGACACAGGGGCTGAAAAACATTTAGCCCTGGGAGTCATACAGATATATACAGTACAGGCCAAAAGTTTGGACACACCTTCTCTTTCAAAGAGTTTTCTTTCTTTTCATGACTCTGAAAATTGTAGATTCACATTGAAATCATCAAAACTATGAATTAACACATGTGGAATGAAATACTTAATAAAAAGTGTGAAACAACTGAAAATTTGTCTTATATTCTAGGTTCTTCAAAGTAGCCACCTTTTGCTTTAATTACTGCCTTGCACACTCTTGGTATTCTGTTGATGCGCTTCAAGACGTAGTCACCGGAAATGGTTTTCACTTCACAGGTGTGCCCTGACAGGTTTAATAAGTGGGATTTCTTGCCTTATAAATGGGGTTGGGATCATCAGTTGTGTTCTGCAGAAGTCTGGTGGATACACAGCTGATAGTCCTACTGAATATACTGTTAGAATTTGTATTATGGCAAGAAGAAAGCAGCTAAGTAAAGAAACATGAGTTGCCATCATTACTTTAAGAAATGAAGGTCAGTCAGTACGAAAAATTGGGAAAACTTTGAAAGTGTCCCCAAGTGCAGTGGCAAAAACCATCAAACGCTACAAAGAAACTGACTCACATGAGGACCGCCCCAGGAAAGGAAGACCAAGAGTCACCTCTTCTGCGGAGGATAAGTTTATCCAAGTCACCAGCCTCAGAAATTGCAGGTTAACAGCAGCTCAGATTAGAGACCAGGTTAATGCCACACAGAATTTTAGCAGCAGACGCATCTCTAGAACAACTGTTAAGAGGAGACTTTGTGCAGCAGACCTTTATGGTAAAATAGCTGCTAGGAAACCACTGCTAAGGACAGGCAATAAGCAGAAGAGACTTGTTTAGGCTAAAGAACACAAGGAATGAACATTAGACCAGTGGAAATCTGTGCTTTGGTCTGATGAGTCCAAATTTGAGATCTTTGGATCCAACCACTGTGTCTTTGTGTTACGCAGAAAAGGTGAATGGATGGACTCTACATGCCTGGTACCCACCGTGAAGCATGGAGAAGGAGGTGTGATGGTGTGGGGGTGCTTTGCTGGTGACACTGTTAGGGATTTATTCAAAATTGAAGGCATACTGAACCAGCATGGCTACCACAGCATCTTGCAGTGGCATGCTATTCAATCCAGTTTGCGTTTAGTTGGACCATTATTTATTTTACAATAGGACAATGACCCCAAACACACCTTCAGGCTGTGTAAGGGCTATTTGACTAAGAAGGAGAGTGATGGGGTGCTATGCCAGATGACCTGGCCTCCACAGTCACCAGACCTGAACGCAATCGAGATGGTTTGGGGTGAGCTGGACCGCAGAGTGGAGCCAAAAGGGCCAACAAGTGCTAAGCATCTCTAGGAACGCCTTCAAGACTGTTGGAAGACCATTTCCGGTGAAATGAATGGCGCAGTTGCAGATCTTTATGCATCAAATTTACCACATACCTAAGTAAAATAGACAACACAAAACAAATAGCAATATAGACTTGTGCATGTCACTCAGTGCGTTTCTGGCTTTTTTGTATGCAACAGTCTGGAGACATTTTGCCTGATCAGTGATAATGAGTTATTATTTGGGAAACTATATAAGGCCTCTCTCACACGTCCGTGAAAAACCACGCACGTTTTTCACGGACGTCTCAAAGGTGCGTTTTACCCCCCATGAGCCGAGTTTATGGCACACGTGTGTTCTCCGTGTGTTATCCATGATAACACATGGAGAACAGGAACTTTCTACTCACCTGTCCCTGGCTTCGCTGTCCGTGGTGCTGATCTTTGGTCTCCTGCCCTGCCGACTCCCCGAGGCTGCTTCCGGCCGCAGTGAATATGCAATGAGCATAATGAGCGGTGGTCGGAAGCAAGTGACAGCAACGGCAGAGACAGCAGGGCTGGAGAAGGGGAGTAAAGTTTTTTTATTATTTTCTCAGACACTTGTGTTTTCTCTGGTGCGTGTCCCACGGAACACCTCCGTGATGTCCGTTTGTGTTCCGTGTGACACCTGTTATGCCGTAGAAAAACGGACATGTCTACGTGTGGAGCACACGGGCACATGTATGCTCCACACGTACACACGGTCCATGGCAGAATACGCACGTGAGCGCAGACCCATTGATTTAAATGGGTCTACGTGTGCCCGTGTCTCCGGTACATGAGGAAACGGACCAAACACGTGCCGGAGACACGGACGTGTGAAAGAGGCCTAAGACAGTAACATTAGACAACACACAATGGGCAGAGCTGTGGTCTCAGCAGCTAGAAACCTGGCTCTAAGGTTGCATTCGCATGTTGCTGTCAAGTTGCACTTTTTATCACAATCACTACAAAATTGCACCATATTACCATTTTGAAAATTGATGCAGTTTTAACAATGCACTCACAGAGAAAAACAACGCCGTGACCGCAACAAATGAACACAGCCTTATATTTTGCTTTTGCAACAGTGATTAAATGTTCAGGTCTATATCCATTTTAAACTTGAAAAAAATGAAAGGCACTCACCGGTCTTGCATTGAAAAAGGAATTTATCCAACATCAAAAATGCGGGTGCAGGTACTGAGGGAGGGGGAGCACACGACACGCCGGATGACAGCTGTTTCACGTCTCACACAGACGCTTCTACAAGTTTAAAATGTATATGGATCTGGACTGTTTGAAATGAGCACCACATACGGAGGCTGAAATTTACTGCCGTATAGTACTAATAAGCTTGGTATTTCGCTTTGGGTAAGCAGCTGAAACTAAAGCCATGGATTGCTTTGTTTGCATAGTGCCCAGTATTTCTACCTTTGTTAGTTTTTGAATGTTCAGGTCTGTTAACCCATTAGACTAGCTTCACAGATCCCAAACCAAATACAAGTACTGACCACAATGTCTGGACCGTCTCCTGACCCAAACTAAACAATGATTAATGAAAACATGAATTCCAGTATTGCCATACAAAAACATAAGGTACTTAGCGTTTTTTATCAAAAAGTGTAAAACCCATCCATCCAACCACGTCAAGGTTTAATATGGATGGTGCCTAAAACTTGTGTCTCTGTATGCGTTAAACTAAGGCCTTACCCGAATTGGGGATGTGAAAAGAAACCAGGTGTAGCTCGCAATTAAATCCATGCTTAAGAAAGATGGGTGGATAAGGGTGCAAACATTTAGAATTAAATTGTAAAGTGTCAGTCTTTGCTGATGACACCAAACTATGTAGGATATTAAAAACTGACCTTGATAGTATATTATTACAAAAAGATCTGGATAAGATGTCAGAATGGGCAGATACTTGGCAAATGAGATTTAATGTTGATAAATGTAAAGTAATGCACCTAGGACGGAGTAATCCTATAACTGCGCATACATTAAATGGAAGTAAACTCGGGACTACAGAACAGTAGAAGGACTTGGGTATTCTCATTACAAATAAGCTGAGCAGCAGCACTCAATGTCAAGCAGCAGCTGCAAAAGCAAACAAGATTCTAGGGTGTATAAAAAGAGAGATTAGATCCCGCGATCCCAATGTATTATTACCCCTCTATAAATCACTTGTAAGGCCACATCTGGAATATGGGATCCAGTTTTGGACTCCACATTTTAAAAAGGACATTCAGAAGTTAGAGTCAGTTCAAAGGCAGGCAACTAGACTACTACAAGGAATGGAAGGCCTCCCATATGATGACAGGTTGAAAAAGTTAGATATGTTTAGCTTAGAAAAAAGACGTCTCAGAGGAGATCTCATTTATATGTATAAATATATGTGTGGTCAATATAAAGGACTGGCACATGACTTATTTCTTCCGAAGACAATACTAAGGACCAGGGGGCACTCACTGCGAGTGGAAGAAAAGCGATTCCGACAGCTAAATAGGAAAGGGTTCTTTATAGTTAGCGCAGTCAGACTGTGGAATGCCCTACCACAAAAGGTAGTAATGGCAGATACTATAACAGCTTTCAAAAAAGGGCTGGATGATTTCCTCAGTACACACAACATTGTTGGTTATAAATGACTTAGTGACCAAATGTAGAACTGGTGGAGGAAGGTTGAACTAGATGGACCTAGGTCTTTTTTCAACCTTAGTAACTATGTAAAAAAATTAATGTACAGGTGCACAAATATGCTATGTGGTCAGCATACAAACATATACAGCAGATGAAATAAGTATAGAACACATCACCAATTTTCTAAGTAAATATATTTCTAAAGATGCTATTGACATGAATTTCTCACCAGATGTTGGTATCAACCCATCCAATCCACACAGGCAAAGAAATCAAACCATAGATGTCTATAAATTATGTTTAATAATAAGAAATGACACTGGGAAAAAAATTGAACACACTTTCTGAGATGTATTAAATACTTTGTACTAAAGCATTTGATGATGATTACAGTTTCAAGATGCCTCCTGAATGGGGAAACTAGTCGCATACATTGTCCAGTTGGAATTGTAGGCCATTCTTTCACGCAATCACTCTTCTCATCCTGAAGGTCCTGTAAGCTCCTTCTATGAACTGTGAGCTTTAGCTCCTTTAGTTCCTGAGCCATTCTAGCAGCTTTATTTTCTTTGTCTAAGACAAATTGAGAATTTCCTTGCCTGTGTGTTTGGGATCATTGTCTTATTTCCATTCTCGTTTCATCTTAATCATCTTGAATAGGAGTAAATAAAGCGCAAAATAGGGTCTGATCTCTGAGGTACATTGAACCTATGATAATGTTTTGCTCACCTGGAGGGGTTGTGTCAGACACAACCTCTGGGAAAAGCCTTGGAGAGACAGCTGCAGCAGCTCCACTGTTGAGAATACTTTGTGGTATCCAATAGGAGTTGAAGGGGTTAAAAGCCACCCTGCTGTACAGTGAAGATGAATGCTAAACTTTCACAATGTGACTTTATTCTGCACATTTCGGAGATACCCTCCTTCATCAGAATCATCACATTTATCCATGTGATGTGGTGATCCTGATGAAGGAGGGTAACTATGAAATGCGCAGAATAAAGTTACATCTCGAAAATACAGCATTCATCTTTACTGCACAGCAGCGCGGCTTTTAACCCCTTCCAATCCTACTGGCTACTACGAAGACATCTTCATCATCATGGTAGATGGTAGCAGATTTTTATCAAGAAAGTCTCAGTACATTTGCCCATTCATTCTTCTTGCAACTATATGAAGTTCGCCAGCGCAATATGCTGTAAAAGCCCCACACCATGATGTTCCCATCTCCAAACGTCACTGTTGGAATGGTGTTTTTGGGGTGATATGCAGTGCTTTTTGCCCTCTAAACATAGTGTCTATAATGGCATCCAAAGAGTTCAATTTTGGTCTCATCCGACCAAACTTCAATCTCCCAGTATTTCACAGGCTTGTCTAAATGTAGTTGAGCAAACTTTAAACGATCTTGAACATGCTTTTGCTCAGCAATGGAGTCTTGTGTGGTAAGTTTGGAATGTGCATTGTTTTCTTTGAAATAATTGTACCTGCTGATTCCAGGTCTTTATGTAGCTCTATACAGGTGGTTCTTTAAGGGTATGTGCGCACGTTGCTTTTTACCTGCTTTTTACCTGCTTTTTCTTCTGCGCTGTTTAATGCCAAAATGGATGTGTTCTTCTATTCAAGCAAAGTCTATGGGAATTTGGGTTTCTTGTTCACACTATGTTGTTCAAAATGCTGCCTTTTTGTGGCAGAACTTTGGTCAAAAACTCAGCTTTTCAAAGAAGCAACATGTCAATTGTTTTTGCCATTTGGGTTTTGCACTGCAAAGCTGAGTTTTTGACCAAAGTTCTGCCTCAAAAAGGCAGCATTTTGAACAACATAGTGTGAACAAGAAACCCAAATTCCCATAGACTTTGCTTGAATAGAAGAACACATCCATTTTGGCATTAAACAGCGCAGAAGAAAAAGCAGCAAAAAAGCAGGTAAAAAGCAGGTAAAAAGCAACGTGCGCACATACCCTAAGAGGATAGGAGTTGTAGTCAGCGCTGCTGATGTTAGATTCAAAAAATCCAGAGGACGTTGCATATGATTTAACCAAGCGGTTCATTCTCTGTGAGTTTCAAAGTTGAACCAACCTCTTCATCAGGAAAAAAACACAATCCATTTTTTTTTTAAAGCAGCATTTAATAATTTATAGGACAATTTACAGTTTCCTATGTTTCAGACTTGCAATGTAGCTATAAAATCGGATGTCCTTCAATAGTATCCAATTTTTTTTTCTCGCACTAAGGCCCCTTTCACACGTCAGTGATTCTGGTACGTTTGTGCTTTTTTTTAAACGTACCAGAATCACTGACATACGCAGACCCATTATAATGAATGGGTCTGCTCACACGTCAGTGATTTTTCACTGCACGTGTCTCCGTGCGGCGTACCCGTGTGTGCGTGATTGCCGCACGGAGACATGTCCATTTTTTTCTGGCATCACTGATGTCCCACGGACCACGCAGTGGTGTGGTCCGTGAAACACGTGCCAGAAAAAAACGTGCTTTTAAAATAAAAAACATTTTAACTCACCCAGCGTCCAGCGATGTCCTCTGCAGCCCGTTCTCCCTGCTGCTTCTGAGCCGGCTCATTATTGTCGCGCATATTCATAATGTGCGACACAGCCGACCCGGAAGCAGCTGCTGCGGGTGTCAGTGCCGGCCGGATGCTGCACCGCGGGAGCGATCAGCACCATGGAGAGCGGGAGCGGGCGCAGGTGAGTTGATTTCTAAGTGCAATCACGAGCCACGGAGAACGGAGCCCGGATTGCACTTAGACAACCCACGTGTGCCGTGATTCACGGCACACTCAGGGACATGTGCGTGTTTTACAGGCCAGTGAAAAACGTCAGTGTTTTTCACTGACGTGTGAAACGGGCCTTACAGACTTGAATGAGTGAGTTTCATCCAATTTCTGGAGGAATATCGTGCATACTGTGATTTTTTCAAACAGATTCCATTAGTGAAAAAAAATCAGTCATCTGTTTTGCCCCATGGAATAACATTAGTTTGAGTCTGTTATTTCATGGATAGCACATGGACTGAAAATACATTCATGTGCACGAGGCCTTAACCATTGATTAAGGAGATGGAAAATAACTGTGTTGTACAAAATGTGCTCTGCTGGGAACCACTGACCTGTGATGGCCCAGGTACATACCACCACTATACAAGGTATGATAATGATAATCCCTAAGATGTCATAGTTGCAAGGCATTAAGTGAAGGCACACACAGGAAAATGACATTAGCCTGCTCTCTGATGCTTCAGCAGTGTGGGAAATGTTGCCAAGCAAGTTTTTCATGCTAAGACCAGCAAATTGAATTTCAATATGTTTTAATTCTTGTGAAACCACAAATTTCGGGAAATTTAATTCTGACATGATCCACTCATCCCTACTAAGTACCTTACATTTTTAATGTGTGAAGCAATACTGAATTTCATGTAATCATTATTTGCAATGTGCTGGCGCATTGTGAATGTACAGTATATGTTTGTATATTGGATATATAGCTGTAACACAGAGTTTTGCACACAATTGATTGGATGATTGTCATGGCAGCGTCAGGCTCTGTTCACATTGCAGATTCTGAATCTCCGCCTGATAGTTTTTCTGGTGTCTTTGATCAACACAGGCAGACTCGAGTGTCCACCTGCTGTGTGCTCAGTCATAGTCAGGCTAGCAAGAGTTAACCTCTCCTAGCCTGCTTATTAGGTTCCTTTGATCACATAGTGTGAGGATGCCAATCACATCTGCTCCTCTCATACTTAAACTGAATGAAATCTTCTACCTATTCCAGCTATAGGATATACTGTGTTGGTCTGTGTGTTTTGGTGACCTAGACTATCTGGAAAGTGGTTCTTTTTGACTGGAGTGGTTGTGGAGTTTAACCGTCATCTGAGCTCCGGAGTGCAGCCGAGACTGTACCGCGAGCGCCGAGTGATTGATTCCCCGGCGCTTGCGGCTCAGTTCATGACAGCTGCAGACAGGCCGGGCTGAACTCCGGAGTTCAGGTGAGAGCACCGGAGATCACCCCGGCCTGTCTGCAGCTGACATGAACTGAACCTCAAGTGCCGGGGAATCATTCACTCGGTGCTCGCGGTACGGTCTAGGCTGCACGCCGGAGCTCAGGTGAGAGCTCCGGAGTGCAATGCAGGTACAAGAATCCAGGCCTGGCATTACTGGAGTTTCAATAGCAGGGACTAAAACTGAACTTTTACTAGTTATCAATAAAATGACAATAAAGTGCAAGTGCAACATACATATAAGGTGCCAAAGAAACAAAAATTGGAATAATCTCACCCGATTTTTCTCCACAGGCAAGGATACCAAGCATACAAAACAGGAAGGTGGACTGGAAGCACCGGGGTAAAATCTCAATTTGTCATGTACAAAAAAAACCCTGTCGTGCCCCATGTATAGTTTCTGCCCTAACAAGGGCAGCACCCTAGTGAGCTACCTGCCCCACAACCACATCAAAAAGAAAAAGAAATGCCCTCCCAACGCGTTTCCCTCTCAATAGGGAGCGTTCATCAGGGGAGAGAAAAAAAAGGGTCTGTATATCAACCTGCAATAGCAGGGATAGGTACAGCCTGGAGCAGGTACAAGACCTGTGTGTTAGGTCCAAAAACCTGTGTATGCAATGATAAACGGTGGTACACTGGAAGTTAGTCCACCCATAACTATACACCTACTGAGATAATTAGTAATTGTCTACATATGTCACCAATAAACAAATGAATTACCTGTACTTGTCCCAAAACAAACGCTTCCATGTGCACATAATGGCGTCAGTACCATATGATTATCCCATCTGAGATCATATCCGGTCTCAAATGCATCTGATTTCCGCGTTTCAAACTGGAACGCATATGGTCGCGATAAGATGATTCAAGTCACATAATAGTGACGCACGTGGGAACAAACTTGTGGAGAAGTGACTTCCGCGTTCCACAGTGGGACGCAGGAATGTCACGCTGGAGGAACACATGGCCAAGTCACATGATGAGATGGCCGCTAAAGACACGCCCATTATTCCAGGGGAGTAAAACACCGCCCAGATTCACATGGATTGCTTTGTTTAGCATCATGATAACGACGATTCCACAAGGAATTAAAGTAATACACAATATATGACGCATGTGCGCTAAAAAGCAACCACATGCGTCACTATTATGTGACTTGAATCATCTTATCGCGACCATATGCGTTCCAGTTTGGAACGCGGAAATCAGACGCATCTGAGACCGGATATGATCTCAGACGCGATAATCATATGGTAGTGACGTCATTATGTGCATATGGAAGCGTTTGTTTTGGGACAAGTACAGGTAATTCATTTGTTTATTGGTGACATATGTAGACAATTACTAATTATCTCAGTGGGTATATAGTTATGGGTCGACTAACTTCCAGTGTACCACCGTTTATCATTGCATACACAGGTTTTTGGACCTAACACACAGGTCTTGTACCTGTTCCAAGCTGTACCTATCCCTGCTATTGCAGGTTGATATACAGACCCTTTTTTTTCTCTCCCCTGATGAACGCTCCCTATTGAGAGGGAAACGCGTTGGAGGGGCATTTCTTTTTCTTTTGATGTGGTTGTGGGGCAGGTAGCTCACTAGGGTGCTGCCCTTGTTAGGGCGGAAACTATACATGAGGCACGACAGGCTTTTTTTGTACATGACAAATTGAGATTTTACCCCGGTGCTTGCAGTCCGCTTTCCTGTTTTGTATGCTTGGTATCCTTGCCTGTGGCGAAAAATCGGGTGAGATTATTCCAATTTTTGTTTCTTTGGCACCTTATATGTATGTTGCACTTGCACTTTATTGTCAACTAGTAAACGTTAAGTTTTAGACCCTGCTATTGTTATTATCATACTTTTGGACTATTGGGCATCATTTTTCTGCTTGGCAGATTTTGCTTCCTCCCCATTACTGGAGTTTCCTCCGGTAGCCTGTCCGACGCTGCTTGTGTTCAGTCTTCTTCAGGTCAACCCACAGATATTCAGCTAGATTCAGGTCTAAGCTCTGGTTGGGCCATTCTAAAACTTTGATTTTCTTCTGGCGAAGTAAATCTTTTGTTGACTTCCAAGTATACTTACGTTTTTTGTCAAGAAAGATTAATTCATCTTCAGTTTTTTATCAGAGACCTGAAGGTTTTGTTTTAAAATTGACTGATATTTGGAACTGTTCATACTTCCCTTCACCTTGATTAAAGCCCCAATTTCAGCTTTTGAAAAACAGCCCCAAAGAATAATGCTGCCTCCACCCTGCTTCACTGTTGGTATGGTGTTCTTTTGCGGATGCTTAGTGTTGGCTTTGCCACTCTATTTCAGTTTTTTTATTTTTATCCCCCCCACCCCTCAAAAAGATTTAAGTTTGTTTCTCATTGGATTTGTACAGATTATAGATGTCATTAAAGGTATAAATACTTCTAAAATAATTCTTCTCGGTATGATTTTTTTTATATGACTAAAACCTCATATTTATACAGGTGTGAGTAGACTTTTTATATCCACTGTATATACCACATAGCACATGACATAAAAAATCTCAAAGACTGATGGCATTGATCAATTATTAAAATAATTTTGGACAAAATCTGTCATAAAAGTGCACCAGTCCTGAAATTTGAATGTCAAAGGTTTTTTTTGCAGGCTAATCATATTGATAACCTATCCTTGGAACCTGTGAAGCTTCCATACAATATTTGTACAGCCAAAGACCACCTTCCCCAGCATTCCTCCCATTGTTGTGTGTGCTGTAGCCTCTGAGCCCTCTCAGACATGTCAATGTCACAACTGCCCCTGGCTTTCTCAGTGGGGTATCAAGCTACGACTGCATCCAGCGTCAAGGTTGCCATCCTGATTATTTTATTTGTAAAAACTGAACAAGTTTCTCCATCTTCAATTTTTTTTTTTTTTACAGATAGAGTGAAAAAAAGTGACAGATTTTTACTGAATGTCCAGAAATTGTCAGACAGCATGTGCCTGCAGAATATTGATGAATTAAATGGGTGCTGGGTGCTGTGTATACTGTCTACACCCTGTAATGCTGTAAAAGACCCCACAAATATGGACTCAAATATCTCAGCTGTAGATAAAGAAGCCACCAATTGTAATATCTTGGCATATTGAATATTTTTGCGATTTTGTGGATGGGTGGCAGTTAAATTAAATGGTTTTACAACAGATCTTCAAGGCAAAACCTGATGCTTTGCAACTATCAAAAAAGCTTAATATGAATTTTCCTGGAATTGCTAAGAGTCTGGCCATGCAAAATTATTTTATTAGTGGACCAGGAATTTTTAATGATTAAGCATTAGCCTAAAATTTGTCACATTACGAAAATATAAAATGCCAAACTTATGTGATAATGTGAATGTGCATTACTCTGCATGGCCACTAGATGTCAGCCTTGAACTTTTATTTCATTGACAAATGAGAAAAGTATAATCCCTCCCTGTATCAGTGAAGCTATTCCCTCACACACATTAACAATTTGTGCCCTTTACTGTATATGGGGGCTTTTTTTTCTGAATGAGCTTTAGTATTGAATTCACTTCATATTATAATATATTCAGGGCGACTTCTAGATTTCTTACTGCCTAGGGTGAAAACTGGAATGGCGTCCTTCCCTGCAATATAAACATGCATTTCCGTCATTGTTTTTTAGGTTTTGCTTTTACAGTATTGATTGTATGGTAAGAACAACCAGTCAACATGAGTCTCTAGGTAGATTTTTTTATTAACTTTTTAAAATGTGGATGTAAAAACAAAAATTAGTTTTTTTCTGCTAAACTATTGTTTTTGTAATTTTCACAATGGTAAAAGGAGAAAACAAACTCCACAGTTTGCTAGGCAATTTCTCCCAAACACAAAGATACCCCATAAGTTGTCAAAACCTGTTATTTAGGCACTTGGCAGGACTCAGGGAACGACTGCTTTTTGATTTTAGAGCTTAAATTTGTCTGGAATAGTGTCACACTAGGTACGGGGAAGTATCAACCAAACAGCAAAAGGGAAAGGGACACCTGCATCTAGGGAAGGGAGAGATGGTGACTCCTGATCAAACCTACAGCTGGTCCCTGGGGTCCATCACCACCCTAGATAGGTTCCGCACCTATGCACCAAGCGAGATACCTGACCTTAGGTATCCCTAGTGCTAGACCCTAAATAGGAAACAGGTGGGATGAGTTCTTCGTCAACCCCACTAAACGCTAAAGGAAGACACAAGGGAGGCACACGGAAAAAAACATTAACTACCTATCCACAGATGTCTCAGGCAGAGTTCAGCAAAGCTTCAGCAACGTTACTACAGATGATACCAAGCCACCTGCTTACAACCAGAGCTAGAATGAACTGAATAATATCACCAGCACCAGTTCAGAGAAGAAGGGAGTATTTAAGCACCAAGAGAATACTGATGATCAGCATCTGGGTCTAAAAGGGAGAGAAATGAAAATCCAGCAAGAAAGCTACCTATTACACTGAATACTGACAGCAGGAACTATAGAAAGTCAGGGAGCATTTTGTGCAGCCAAATGCTGTGACCTTCTATTTTCAGAAACTACATGACTGTCTGACACCCGTGACAAACAGGTTGTGGACGCCATATCACATTTGCAGAGCCCCTGACATGACAAAACAGCAGAAAACCCCTACAAGTGACTATATTTATTAAACTAGGCCCTTCAAGGAATTCATGTAATGTTGAACAAAGAATTTGTAACCTACAGGTTATTATAACACTTAGACATGAAAATAAAAAAATAAATTAAAAAAAAAAAATTTCACTAAAATACTGTTTTAGCACCAAATGTAGAGTATACAGGAGAGGTAGTAGGTGAAAATGGACAATACAACTTGTTATGCAGTTTTTACCGAAAGTAGCAGTACTCCATATGTGGTTGAACACTACTGTTTGAGCACAAAGAAGGGATTGGATGGGAAGGAGCGCTACTTGGCTTTTAAAATCCAGATTCTGTTTGAATAGATTGTGGGCTCCATGAAATGAGCCTCTGAGGTGCAAAATGAGCAGAATCCCTCAAAAGTGACCCCATATTGGAAATGTCACTGCTTAACCAATCCATTTAGGGCTGTATTGAGTATTTGGAACCCACAGGTACCTCACAAAATTATATAACAAAATTATATAACATTGAACGATGTCATGTGGAAATATAACATTTAATTGGTATAAATGTAATTTCTTACCATTTGCAAATTTGTCAGTTATACAAGGGTTAAAATGTGAAACTGGACCCCCCATTTATTGTGCAATTTCTACAGCATGCGGTGATACCCCATAAGTCATCAAAAACTACTGTCTGGCCACCCAGCAGGGGTGAGCAGGAAGGAGCACTATTTGGCTATAGGAGCACAGATTTTGCTGGAATAGTTTGTGGGTGACATTTGTGGAGCCTTGAGGGGTGGGTTTTCCATAATCTTTGTTCTATCAGTAATGTAGGAACCCCCAATATTTTCAGTGTCAATTGTGGCAGTCGTATCTAAGTGGTTAAAAGCCCCCTTTGGCAAGATTGCCCCTATGATCATAATCACCTGATGACCCCAGGGTAACGTTGCCTGTTAGATCCTGCTCAGTGCATGAGATCAGCGATCCAAGTAAAAACTATTCATGTCCCACTATTCATGTCCCACTAAAAACTATTCATGTCCCACTAAGTAAAAAAGTTAAATAAATTATGTAAAAAAGGAAAAAAAAAAACACAAGAAAGGGCACAAAAATCATGAAAACTCTTTGTTTCACTAAAAACGCAGCATTTGCATTAAAAAAAAAAATATACAAGAAAACATATAGATAATTGGTATTGTCACATCTGGAACAACCAGCTATCACATCATATGAAATAGAGAAGCCAATCAGGGGAGAATATATATGGTGAGGCAGAAAATGCAGCAGACATTTTAGGTTATTTAGCTCAGCAATTAAAAAAGGGAAAAAAAGCCCTAAAACTTTGGACAAATAGAGCACTGAAGCAGATAAGAAAAGTAGTCTGGGAACAATTCAGAGATTCATTTGGCAGTGAGAAAGACACAGGAGAAATGCTAGAGCTAGCAGTAGCAGTGTGATTGACCGAAGATATGGTGAACCTGCCACCTGGTCTACTACATTTTAAATACAATTCCATTTTTTTCTTCATTCTTAGTGCACTAGAAAGCAGCAATCCTGTACAACACTTTTTATAGAAAATAAACCCCTGAAATCTGTTTCAGTCAAAGACGGTGTGGTTACTTGTAGAGATAAGTGAACCTGAGGTTCGATTTTTGAACCTAACACTAACTTAAAAAATCATGGTTCGGGTTCGGAGTTAGGATGCTTTATGTGCGAACTTTACTTGCGCGAGCATCACTTTGCTCAGGTACAGCTCGGTGCTCAGCCCTGTGAGAGCCACTTGCAGTGTTTGAACGGCTCGCACTGGGGGTGACATCAGCATGATTACATGCTTTGCAACCCAAAACATTGTTTGAAAAATCCCGCCCACCCTCCTCTGGAAGTGACCTGCTTATGGCTGGCTGTTTGTGAGCGGAGACTCAAACTGCCAGTCAGTTACTTTCTCCGGGGTTTGGGGTCAATCTTATGCCAGAGGAGTCTCAGCTCGTTTTCTGTGGGTGAACCGAACCTCTATGGAACTGTTCATCTCTAGGTACTTGTCACAAACGACTAAACTGAGCATTTGCATTTCACGCGTAATCCTTTTTGTGAATGAGGAATAATTGTTTTTAAAAAATACCAAAGACTATCCAGACATTTATTGCAATTGTTTTTTTCACAATGTATACAGTGCCTTGCAAATGTATTCGGCCCCTTTGAATTTTTCAACCTTTTCCCACATTTCAAGCTTCAAACATAAAGATAAAAATGTAAATGTTATGGTGAAGAATCAACAACAAGTGGGACACAATTGTGAAGTTGAATGAAATTTATTGCTTATTTTAAACTGTTGTAAAAAAGAATAAACTGAAAATTGGGGCGTGCAATATTATTCGGCCCCCTTTACTTTCAGTCCACAAACTCACTCCAGAAGTTCATTGGGGGATCTCTGAAAGATCCAATGTTGTCCTAAATGACTGATGATAATAAATATAAGCCACCTGTGTGTAATCTGGTCTCCGTATAAATGCACCTGCTCTGTAATAGTCTCAGTGTTCTGTTTAAAGCACAGAGAGCATCATGAAGACCAAGGAACACAACAGGCAGGTCCGTGATACTGTTGTGGAGAAGTTTAAAGCCGGATTTGGATACAAAAAGATTTCCCCAACTTAAATATCCCAAGAAGCAGTGTGCAAGCGATCATATTGAAATGGAAGGAATATCATACCACTGCAAATCTACCAAGACCCAGCCGTCCCTCAAAAATGTAATCTCAAACAAGGAGAAGACTGATCAGAGATGCAGCCAAGAGGCCCATGATCACTCTGGATGAACTGCAGACATCTACAGCTGAGGTGGGAGAGTCTGTCGATAGGACAACAATCAGTTGTACACTCACAAATCTGGCCTTTATGGAAGAGTGGCAAGAAGAAAGCCATTTCTCAAAGATATCCATAAAAAGTGTTGTTTAAAGTTTGCCACAAGCCACCTGGGAGACACACCTAAACGTGGAAGAAGGTGCTCTGGTCAGATGAAACCAAAATCGAACTTTTTGGGCACAATGCCAAACGATATGTTTGGAGTAAAAGCAAAACAGCTCATCACCCTGAACACACCATCCCCACTGTCAAACATGGTGGTGGCAGCATTATGATTTGGGCCTGCTTTTCTTCAGCAGGGACAGGGAAGATGGTTAAAATTGATAGGAAAATGGATGGAGCCAAATACAGGAACATTCTTGAAGAAAACCTGTTGGAGTCTGCAAAAGACATGAGACTGAGACGGAGATTTGTCTTCCAATAAGACAATAATCCCAAAACATAAAGCCAAATCAATCTCTCGATGTGCAAAACTGATAGAGGACATACCCCAAGTGACTTGCAGCTGTAATCGCAGCAAAAGGTGGCGCTACAAAGTATTAACTTAAAGGGGCCGAATAATATTGGACGCCCCAATTTTCAGTTTATTATTTTTTATGAAAGTTGAAAATAAGCAATAAATTTCGATCAACTTCACAATTGTGTCCTACTTGTTGTTGATTCTTCACCATAACATTAAATTTTTTTATCTTTATGTTTGAAGCCTGAAATGTGGGAGAAGGTTGAAAAATTCAAAGGGCTGAATACTTTCGCAAGGCACTGTACATGTCACAAAATGTTATTTGTTATAACAGTCAAATTTTACATCCGTACACACCACATTAATACAGCGCTCTTTTTGTATACTTACATATCATGCATTCTTGCGTCATTTTTCAGAATAAGGATAATCTTTGTTAAAAAAGAGAAACATTACAAAAGTAGACATTTAACTGTGCATGTTTGTAGTTGTTACACCTATTTCACTAGTCCAGTTTGACAAGTGTACATACCACACCTTTACTGCACCTTCTGCCACATTTTCTTTATTGTACAAGATTCAAGGTATAAGAAAAATGTCAATGGCAATAGAATTAGGTAAAAAACAAAAACAAAACACAACTAAAAATGTGGGAGTCGCTAGCAGCAGCAGAATCGCTCTATTTCAATATCACTGTTAGAGATTGAAAGTGACACTGAATTAGTAAAACTGTCACAAGCAGAACTCGCTGCAGCCATTGCTCTTACAGGCAGATGCCCACTGTGCAACACAGGCTTAGTTTTTTGATCCCACTCTATACACACTCTGCAATCACATGTTGCAAATTTACGACGTGTGTGTTGATTATTGAGTTAAATCACTTGCACACATACTCCTTACAAAATCTACAAAATATGCTGCTTTCTTACTGTGAAGGCAGCCAAGTTGCTCTGACTCATTCCAATCTTGATTACTGTAACTTGCAGTACTTGGTTTTCCCTTCTTCCAAACTCTCCCATCTCCAACCTATGCTAAAAGCAGCAGCAAGGCTAACCTTTCTCCCAAGCTGCTACACCATGACCTTTATGCTGTGCCACTGCACTAGTTGTCTGTCCAATACAGGTTAAACTATATTACTGTCCACACTGTGGAACTTTCATTTATCTCTCCTTCCTCATCTGTCACCCTACCTGTCATCTGCATTCTACCAATCATCATCGATTAACACACTCTACAATTCAAACCTTCAGATCCCATCTCTAAAGGGTTCACTTACACTGGCCAATCATCCAGTGTAAGGAAGCTGCCAATTAAGCAAAACACTTGTGTTACGGTTGCTGTGGCTCTGGAGACTATGTCCGGATTTCTTGCTACTGCACATGTGCAAGCGCTGAGAGACTAAGTCACTATCTTGGAGCCATTGCACATGTGCGGGTGACATCATCGCTGACACGAGGTCAACATGTCTCTGACACCTTCTAAGCTGATTGGCCACTGGTCATGTGCTTGTGACACGTGGTCACATGTCTCTGACACCTTCTATGCCAATTGGTTGCTGGTCATGTGCTTGTGATGCCTTTGCTCGGTTGATAGGCCAGCGTGACGTCATTGCTGTCATTCTGGCAGCGGATTGGCTCTGGTGTCCTCCATCTTGGATGAGGCACAGAGTCTATATAAGACCCTGACGCACGCCGCCCGGCGCTCAGTCCTCTTGGTTCATGCATGAGGGTAGACGCCCTGTGCACGTCCCCTCTAGGCATCTCTCTGTCTATGCTAGGTGAGCGCTACCGGCAGGGTAGCGTTCTTATACCTTACAGCTTCGGCTGCAGTCCGTATCCTTACCTCTTAGTGGAGCGGACCATAGGCAGGTGCCTGAGGCACATGGTCCGGCTGGGCTTGTGATTCTACTCGTAGGTGGACGCTGCCGCTAGGGTAACGTTCCTTATACTGCGTCTGGCAGTTGTTCGTAGTCCTCGCACACTAGGGGAGCGAACAGAGGTAGGAGCTTTGTGCGGCTTATGCTGCTGTCCGTCTCTTTTGCACCACTAGAAGAGCGGACCTAGGCAGGTGCCATATCTAGTGGTTCGTGTCCTCGCACACTAGTGGAGCGAACGCAGGTAGGAGCTTTGTGCGGCTTACGCTGCTGTCCGTATCTTTTGCACCACTAGAAGAGCGGACCTAGGCAGGTGCCATATCTAGTTGTTCGTATCCTCGCACACTAGGGGAGCGAACAGAGAGTAGGAGCTTTGTGCGGCTTACGCTGCTGTCGTATCTTTTGCACCACTAGAAGAGCGGACCTAGGCAGGTGCCATATCTATTGGGTTGTGTCCTCGCACACTAGTGGAGCGAACGCAGGTAGGAGCTTTGTGCGGCTTACGCTTCTGTCCGTCTCCTGGCACCACTAGAGGAACGGACCTAGGTAAGGTGCCATTTCCCACTCACTGCTTTTGTCTCTGTGATCTTTAACAGAGACCATTCCACACACCCTCCAAGTAACGGGGGGAATTGCTTTATTTTCTAATTATATTCCTCTGTGAGTTTAACAGAGGTATTGCACTCTGCACTTGTGCTATTATTTTTTACAGTGGCATACTTATATACCCCTTACTCCTCTGCCATAGTCTGCAGCAGAGTCTTGCACGGTGGACCCTGACTGTCTGACATTCCTTTAGGTTTTATTATCAGACAGCCCCCCCCCCCCCGTAACAACTTGACTGTCAGGTGAAATGATTTTAGGGTATGCGTAAGAATCACCATCCTCAACAAGACCTCATTCAGTGTAAACAGGACAAGTACTGTCGAGAACAATGACAGTTTATGCCCACAGAACGATCACGTTAGTTCACATGGAAGTGCAGTCAACCTGTCTAAGCAGGATATTAAATGTATAGTTGATCAGCTTCTACGTAGCTGATGATTTGTGGTGTTATCTTTGTATAACAATTCACAAGGGATAAAGGATAACACACTAACAAAATTGCAACTAAATCTGCTCGTTCCTGTACAGACTAGAGATCCCAACGGCGCAGTCCCTAGTGGTTCCTGTGAAAGTTGGAATAGCCCTGACCACAGGTTAAACTAGGGGCCCCTGAGGCTGTTGCTTGTGGCCCGCAGGCACGCAGACCCCTTGACAATCACAGCCCGGATCAGGGGCCTGCCATCATCAGCACTTCATTTCAGTTGAATGTATCACTGGCACCGCCAAAGAAGCTCTCTGCACAGCTATTCCAATGGCAGCCGCTGGCCAATCACAGGCCAGCAGCTGACGTCTGTGTATGATGTCAGCTGCTTGCCTCTGATTGGCAGGCTGTTGCCATTGGTATAGTTGTGCAGAAAGCTTGTCTCTGTGTGGCGTCGGCAACACATTCAACTGAAATAAAGCGCTGATGTTGGCGGTACCATGGACCTAGCTGCAATTGTCAAGGGGTCTACATGCCTGCAGGCCACAACAAAAACAGAAAAAGTACACCAAGGGAATTAAGGACAAGTGAAAAAAATATATATATTTTTGTGAAGAATGGCACAATAGAGGACATTACTACAGCATGTGCACATTACTACAGGATGGGGACAAGGATGGGCACATTACTACAAGGGGACAAGGATGAACACATTACTACAAGATGGGGACAAGGATGGGCGCCACACTAAAAGAAAAGGACTAGGATGGGTACATTACTAAGGGTGGAGGACAAAGGATGGACACATTATTACAGGAGACAAGGATAGGCACATTACTACAGGATGGGGACAAGGATGAGCACATTACTACATAATGGTAACAAGGATGGGGCACATTACTATAGGATGGATACAAGGATGGGCACATTACTATAGGATGGAGACAAGGATGGGGCACATAACTACAGGATGG